>NC_041217.1:24040353-24071129 GCF_002837175.3 Physeter macrocephalus
CCCCGACCGGGGCACGAACCCGTGTCCCCTGCATCGGCAGGAGGACTCTCGACCACTGCGCCACCAGGGAAGCCCCAACTTTCTTCTTACTTCCCCCAAAAGTGATGATCTGAAAAACAGCTCCAACCTTGATCTTAGCCTATTAATTGAAAGATTATTATTTATAAAGTTTTTGTTTGTTAAAACCAAAAAGGCACCAACCTAACTATTCATTTTATCTTGAGCCTTATAAAAGAAAAATATGCTGCTGGTCATTCAAGAAAAAAAAAGGTGTAGTGAGCCTGGGAAACAGTGGGGGTAGAGTGCATAGTAGAATATAACTTCCTTGTTTTGTTCAATCAGGATCCCTGAGATTTCGTTTTGTTTTTTCCTTAAAAAAAAAAAAGTCTAAATTCTATGAGAGCTGTTGCTTTGACCCAAATAAACGTCAATAAAGATAAAATCTGATGGAAACTTTATTCACTGGAAGACCAAACACTTTTCTGAGTAGTCATGTAATACAGCAATTTTCAAACATAAACACACAAGAATTCTTATTTGCTTTAGGGAGATGATCTGAAGCTAACAGATAGGACTAGTGGGTATGAAAAAAATATTTTAAAAATATGACTACTATAAAGTTATTCTAATGGAGGGAGGGTCCATTTCTTATCAGGTGATAAATTTGCTCCTTTATTTCAAACTAGAATCGGGGACCATGGGAGAGGGTGAGTCAACAAGGAATCTGTACCCATTATTCAGCAAGGTGTAGTCTAACCTTGACCCTAAAAGGTGACTCATCAACAGAGGGAGGGGGGTTTCAGGATTTTTGGATGTCATTTTAACATCTGCCCTTTTTATGCCTGACAGAATTAATTTTTCAGAAGGGGAATATGTTTTTAAGTGTAAGTTTCTGTCAAGCACTCACATAAATTTGTTCACCACCATGAACGCCAGCACTAAGCGCACACTTTGTTAACAGGCGCTCACCACACCAAAACCAGGCCCAACAAATCTCTCTAAAGAAGAAACTGACTGTACAGGTCAAGTTCTGTGAAAACGAGCAAAACAGTACATCCAATCTTGTGAATTTTACTGGCCTTTCCACAGAATCTTTTATGCATTTCCTAGTTTTAAGACTTGCTCTATAATCCTTCCTTTAATACATATTACTGAATCTTCAAATTATTCATCATTATTCTAGCTGGGAACTAAATCTGTCTTAAAAACACACACACACACACACACACACACACACAAACCAAAGAAAAGGAAACACACCAAAATGTTAATACTAATAATTATTTCTGAAAGATTGGATTACAGATTTTTCTTTATTCATTTTTTATTTCCTCAGATTGCCAATG
Source organism: Physeter macrocephalus (assembly GCF_002837175.3). Taxonomy (NCBI): domain Eukaryota; kingdom Metazoa; phylum Chordata; class Mammalia; order Artiodactyla; family Physeteridae; genus Physeter; species Physeter macrocephalus. The sequence continues at coordinate 24,041,700 of NC_041217.1, forward strand.
TGCATATGTACTTTTATATCAAATACACATATGCTTTTTTTCTTTTTTAACAAACGTTTTTAAAAAGTCGAGGCAACTTATCTTTCAGCCTTTGGGACGAGATTAACAGATCAATTATTCTCTCCTGAGGAATGCACAAAACCCAGAAGGATATACTAAGAATCCCAACCACCTTTAGTACAGGACAGCCCACATCATGCTGACATTCTAAACTTCAACGAAAACAGAAAATGAAAACCCTTCACAATCAATATCATTAGGCAGACTATTACAGTATTACAAAAAAGTTACTTCTCTCCTACTCTTCAGATGGCTCTAGTTCACACACCACGAAGATTTGTTTTATTTAGTTTTTCTGCGTTAGATGAGAATAATTTTCTCCTAAATTATTTCTTTTTTAAAAAAAATATTTTATTTATTATTATTATTGTTTTTTAACTTGGCCTTGTTTCACGACTTGTGGGATCTTAGTTCCCTGACCAGGCAGGGATCGAACCCAGTCCCTGGCAGTGAAAGCACCAAGTCCCAACCACTGAACAGCCAGGGAATTCCCTCTCCTAAAATTATTTCTGGTTCCAAGGGCATTAAACGTAGTTAGCAGCAAAGAAGTTATAACTACTATAACTGCAATAGACAGAAACGCCTTGCTGAAACTCAAAGATCTTTAGCCAAGACCATATTCCCAAAGGAAAGCTCTTTCAGTCCTGCCGGTAAGGAAGAGAGGCATCATCCTCAGTCCCTGCACTTACAGAGTTAATTAGTACAACGTCATTAAATTCAATCAATTTGGAAAAGTGCTTTCTATGGCAACCAAAAAGACAAATATAAATTATGCTAGAAAGAAGCGGCAGAGCTATTTTTCAGATGCAAGTGTGTGAAAACACATCAATGAAAAGCAGAAAATGACCATCTCTACTACCTGGAGAAGTGTGAGTACAAAGCTAGCCATCTTCAATCAAATGGACTAAAAGGGATCACTTGCTGGCATCTGTCCAGTAACAATTATATTAAAAAGTTTATTTTCTATAAAATTGAACACCGAAAGTCAGGTTAAAAAACTATTTTACCTAAAGGAGACAGACTAAAGCAGGGATTGGCAAACTAGACCAACTCTGCCCACAGTTGTTTTTTAAGGCCTGTGACCTAAGAATTGTTTTTATCTTTTTTAAGAATTGTTCAACAACAAGCAGAAATAGACGAACAAAAAACAAAGAATATGAACACAGACCATATATGGTCCTTAATGCCTAAAATATTTACTATCTGCCCCTTTACTGAAAATGTTTACTGACCCTGGACTAAAGGAAGAAATAAATGCAAAAGCCAAATTATTTCTAAATATTTTAAAAATTCGAATATAATTAAAAGGATTAAAAACATAAAATTCAACTTCCCGTTAAACATGGATTGAACACACACAATTACATCTGATCCTCAATGAAACCCCACTAAAAGGAAAAAGGAAGCCAATTCAGAGAACCCTGGAAAAGCTCAGGAATTGAAGGCACCAGGTTCTTTTTTTTTTTTTTTTTTTTTTTCCGGTATGCGGGCCTCTCACTGTCGTGGCCTCTCCCGTTGCGGAGCGCAGGCTCCGGACGCACAGGCTCAGCGGCCATGGCCCACGGGCCCAGCCGCTCCGCGGCATGTGGGATTTTCCCGGACCGGGGCACGAACCCGTGTCCCCTGCATCGGCAGGCGGACTCTCAACCACTTCGCCACCAGGGAAGCCCGGCACCAGGTTCTTTAAAAGCTGAAGTCTAGATAAAAATAGGGGTTTTGGTTTAAAAACTAGCTAGGGACCTCCCTGGCAGTCCAGTGGTTAAGACTCCACGCTTCTAATGCAGGGGGCTCGGATTCCTGGCTGGTTGGGGAACTAAGATCCCACATGCCTCGGGGCGTGGCCAAGAAGTAAAACAAACAAACAAACAAATAAATACATATATATGTATATAAATATATAAAACCATCTAAAATATATTAATATATTATGTTTATATTAGATATATAAATACATCTAATCTATATAAACATATAAAACTATCTAAAACTACCTAAAAACTATAAAAAACTATCTAAAAAGCAGGTACCCCTACCTCCCATTTTGTTTGGCAATCCCAAGCAGGCAGATGGCTACCTTGCCCCTACTTAGCAGAGGTCTGGATGTGTATACTAGAGAACACGAATCACAGATACTCCAGGTGGGAGAACACCAGCCTGAGAGTGAACTGCAGGACTAAAAAGAGAAACGAAATGAAAGTTACGCTAGTAAATGGTAAACAACTTCCACCCACCCTCCCTTCTCCTGTCTAGTGCCTAAATGCTGGCCAAGTAGATTCATATACTCCAGGCAGGAGACAGGAATATTTTCTTGAAAAACTGGCCCAAAATAAAAGACCTACACATACTAGTTTGAAAGATACTGATGTCGAGGGTTCCCCGATGAAACTTCTTCTGCCTCATTACCTACAGTAAAAGCTTGTACTCTAGGTTACAATTGGCTCTCCAGTGCCTCACCCTTTAACAAGAATGAATACCCAAGGATCACCGGTCATTTGAGAAAGCTCCCAACATGGGGGAAAAAAAGGCTGAAAGAAATTTTCCAACAGGAAAAAAGAAAGTCTAAAAGAAAATAAGGGATTCCAGAAGAAGGAATTCCAACACCACAGAGAGGTGAAGGTAATTTTCAGGATGACTGTGGGCAGAGACTCAGAAGGTAGAAAGCTAAGACTGAATCAAAAATTTAAGGATATCTAGGAGAGATGTCTCTTAAAAAAAAGAGTTTACCTGAGGACAGAGAAAAAAATGATAATTACCTCTAACTACACAAAAGACAAAGAGTTTGCATAAGAACCAAAATATAATCAAAGTGCATGATCTGTCTCAGGTATGAATACCACAAATAGACAACTGACACTGATATAATCACAAATGTGATACTATAAAATTAAGAGTTTAGGAAGGAGGAAGAGAGAGGCATACATGTATAAGTTACTTTTATCTTTTTCTTTTTTTTTTTTTTTTTTTAAATTAAAGAAGCAGGGACTTCCCTAGTGGTCCAGACTCCACATTCCCAATGCAGGGAGCCTGGGTTTGATCCCTGGTCAGGGAACTAGATCCCTCGTGCCACAACTAAGACCTGGTGCTGCCAAATAAATAAGTATTTAAATAATAATAATAATTAATAAATTAAAAGAAGCAGCAGGAAAACAGAGACAAATACCAGAAGAAACAGTTAAAATAATGGAAAGTGGTTGCCTTGGGGGAGAAGGTCTTGGAGATGGGAAAAAAGAGACGGGGTTGGCTATTTTTCCTTACAAATTTCATAGTACAACTTGACCTTTTAAATTGCCTTGGTTTTCACTTTGATAAAAAGGTAAAAGGAGTAAACTCATATGCTCAATTTCAGTAATCAGCTCATAAGACATTATAACATGTGATAGGCATAGTAATACCACCCCTCCAAAGACATCCACATCTAATCCCCAGAATCTACATCCCAGTGAATAAGTTAGGTTACATGAAAAAGGGGAATTAAGATTGCAGCTGACCTTATCCTAGACTACCCACGTGGGCCAAAGTAATCACAAGAGTCCTTATAAATGGAGGGAGAGCAGGAAGAGTCAGACGGAGACTTGAAGATGTTATGCTGCTAGCTTTGAAGATGGAGGAAGGGGCCACGAGCCAAAGCATGCAGCTGGCCTCCCGAAGCTGGAAAAGGCAACAGATTCTCCCCTAGAGCTTCCAGAAGGAACAGAGCTCTGCTGACACCTGGATTCTAACCCTGTGAGACCCATTTTGAGCTTCTAACCTCCAGAACTATAAAACAGTATGTGTTGCTTTAAGCCACTAAATTTGTGGTAACACATTTTCCCAATAAAGAGAGAAATGGCTTCTAGATTACATTTCTATTAAATTCATAAGTATCTAACTTTACAGTTCTAGTAAGACAGCATAAATAATTTGATAATAGCGTTATAATCACAGTTACCAAGCCCAAAGCTCTGAAAGATTACCCTTCCATCTGAAATTAATTAAACAAAAGGTTATTAGTCTCACATGTCAACTGTTAGAGTAAGTTTACTGAGAAATATTTTTCTCTTCTCTCTGGAGGTAAAGAAAGAGGAGGGCAACAAATTATTTCAATGTTCCTTCTAGCCTTTATTTGATGAAATGAAAGCCAATAAAATCTATGGGTTGGAAAGGATATTAAAGATAGACAACTGAACTGCACAACCAAAGTTCAAATCCTCTCTACATAACCACTTGCTCTACAGTAATTTGTGACTGGACACACTATATAAAAAGATGTATATTGTAACATCAATAATCTAAAATGTGAGGGAGGGAGAAATGAAAGAATACAGTTACTGTATGCTATGGCAGTTATCAGCTTAACCTACAGTATATTTTCATACTACAGTATAGTATTTTATAGTATAACTATATTATATAAGCCTCACGGTAACAACAAAGAAAAAACCTGAAGTAGATACGTAAAAGATTAAGATAAAGAAATCAAAGCATACCCACCTAGTTACTGCTAACGTATGCTTGAACACTTCCTGGTGATGGGAATTCATTGTCTCAAACAGCCTATTCCATGCTTGGATAGCTGTGATTTTTATTTCAGCTCTTTATTCTGAGTAGATCTGTCTCAATTTTATCCACAGGGTCTATTTCTAGTCCTCGGCATTAAATAAAACACATCTAACAGATGAGACCTCAAAAAAAGCCACAAAATACTGTACATCATATTTGCCCTGAGTTCTCTATTCTTTAGGTTAAATATTCCCAGCTTATTCACTCATACATACCTCCTAAAGACCCAGCTCTGCTATTTACTAAGCATATAACACAGACACAGATAACCTTTCTGAGCCTCAGTTTTGCTATCAATAAAATGGAGATAATAACTTCTCACATTTCTTGTGAGGGTTAGAAATAATGTGTACCAAAGTCTTGATACAGTGCCTGAGTAGAGCAGACACTCACTAAACAGCAGCTATTATGATAATGATGGCAGGGATTCGAATTCCCACACTATACAAGTTGCTCTCTTCTGAATGAGCTCCATTTTGTCTTTAACCCTAAAGAATGATGCCTCAAACTAAAAGCAGTATCCAGGGATTGTGTGAAGTGTGTGGAAGATAGCAGGACCACCTCCCCCTTCTCTCATTCCAGATACAGAATTTCCCCCAAAGCAGCCTAAGCTCAAATCTGTTTTCTTTCATGGCCCTATCACTGTTGCCTGGCAGAGAATACACTTTGAATAAAATCCGTCTTTTAGAAATATTAAAATTAAAACCACATCTCGTCCATGTTCAACTGAGAAAACAACTGACTGATACATTTTTATACTACTTATAAGAAAGTATAATAAATGCAGTATTTCTGAGTTAATGAGTATGAAACTCTGGAAACTGTCTAGCATGTACAAAGTACTTAATAAAAGTTGATCTCCCCCCCATTAATTCAACACACTGTCTAATAAATTCTTGGTAATCTCTCCTCTTCAACAACATAAGCAGTCACAGAATACCAATTGCTAGGTACTCTGCTAAGAGTTTATATATATATATATATATAAAATTCTTATAACTCTTACAACAATTTGAGTAAAGGAAGGCAGATTTTATTTTATTTTATTTTATTTTTTGTGGTATACGGGCCTCCCTCTGCTGTGGCCTCTCCCGTTGCGGAGCACAGGCTCCTGGACGCGCAGGCCCAGCGGTCATGGCTCACAGGCCCAGCCACTCCGCGGCATGTGGGATCCTCCCAGACCGGGGCGCGAACCCGGTTCCCCTGCATCGGCAGGCGGACGCTCAACCGCTGCGCCACCAGGGAAGCCCAGGAAGGCAGATTTTAAACTGAGTGGCAAAACTAGGAAAAAGTACCCCAGGTAGTGTTCACTCCAGAACTCAACTTCCTAAATACTGAGCCAGAGTAGCTCTCGTTTTAGCTAACTGATAAAAGTAAACATTACCTCCTTCTGGTTGTTGGTTACCAAAGTGTACTCACTTTGTAAAAATTCATCAAGCACCATTTATGATTTGTGTACTTTTCTGCACATGCAGTAAATAAAGGGGAGGCCTCAGGCAAATGTTAAAATCAGCTACGCTAAAATATACACATATACAAAATATATACAAAAAATACACATATACAAACACATATATAAACATATCCTTGAATCCAGTATTCAAAGGAAAATTTTAGTTCAGCTCAAATCTAGTATGAAATAGCAAATTAAAAAAGCAGATGTTTAAAAGGCATACTATTCTTGGCGGCTATAATTTTCTTTCTTATAAGTGTCTCTTAGGTCTATTACATCCTCCTACGCTATACATGTATACCTAAAGATACAGACAATAAAGAAAGAAGGGAAAAATAAACTCAAAATTTAATAGATATTCAATAGTAACAATTAAACTTGAAATTATCTGAAGCTAGTCCACTTAAGTCCAGGAGGCACACACTAATTATTATGTTACCAAAGAATAAATTACAGTTGTACAGTATTTTAAAACATTAATGGAGCCATTTATAAAAGTTCTTGGAGATGCATATGTTTCAAGAGGACAAAAGGAAATGGAACTATTCAGTATGTCCATATGATTGCTTCTCTGCTATCAGCAACATAACACAGTGTAATCAACAGCAATGCTAGTGGAGATTCATTAACAATTCCACAGAGAAACTGAGTCCTAGACTTAAGTTCCTCCAAATTCAACTACAGCTTCCTTTCACATATCACACCCTCAAAAACTTATCACTCCCCTCACACACACACACCCTAGATCCGTCTACTGAAATAATGACCAATCCAGTAGCAATGAGCGCCCACTGCTAACACCCAGATTACGGCTCTTCAAATGCCACTTCCCACTAAAGGAACCATGTCTCTTTGGAGAAATGGCTGATTCCTATGGAGGCAGGAAATGTATAAGATGAATCTGGAACATCTCATCATACCAGATACCAAGGAAGCTATAGAAGACTACTAGTCATGTCAAAGGAACTTAGGAGCCAATCTTAAAAGGCCACCACTTGCTAAAGATGGTACAATTTGAGCATCAATAATAAGAGCCTAAGCAAAAAAAAAAAAAAAAGGTTTACATGCATAAGTATATAACATTTTGAAAACTGTCACCTTTTGAGGCTGCTAAGGGAAACAACTCATTATTCTGAAACCTAATAATGGGAAAGAAGCATTTATCTTTTCTTTCCTATTTAAGCTGTACCCCAAACCAAATAGCATGTGAGGAAAAGTATTACAGTGAAGGAAAGACAATTAGATTACCATTTTTCAACTGCTAATGAATCACACATCCATTTTCAATTTACCAAGAGTAAAACACAATCATGTTGGCTAAATGCAGGCCTCTCAAAAGGTCTAATAATGTATTAGTAGCAATGAGATTTAGCATTTATCAATATTTTTGATGGGCACATTTACTTCAGTCCTTTGGAGGAGATTTTTTCGTAACAACCAAAATTGGAAACCGGGTAACAATGTTATGTAGGAATTTAGAGCAGATGATTCTCCCACACTTTACCTTTCCAGATCTCTGAAGAGATTCTTGATAAAGTGACCATGAACAGAAAAACAGTATCTTTCCATTAGCTCTTAATATTTTCAAGCAAATATATTAAAGAAGTTCTAAAATGTGATAAGGCAACAAGGTAGGTAGTTTTGAATATTTTCCTAGGAACACGATCAAAAAGCAAGGTTCCTATTTGCTTTTCATCTCCTATAGTGGGAAGAACTGCCTTTGAAATCAGACAGACCCAGGACCCGCTCTGCCTCTTACTACTGATAACTAACGGGCCTACAGGGCAAGTTTCTCAACTAAGAAACCAGGATAACACCCCCACTGAAGGGCTTGTAGAGGATTAAACAAAACAGTATACATACAGCTCTCAAAATAGTACCTGATATTTAGTGAACATCTGCTCAATAACTGGTGGCAATTATCACTCTGGAATTTTAAATTAATGCAACCATCTACCAGCTCAATGGAGTGAGGCAACAAAGTATTAGAGAAGGAAAAACTCACCCCCAAGAACTCTAAAAACCAAAACACAACTCCCCAGGTTAACTCTATCCAAGAAGTAGAAAGGCTACAATAAAGCCAGCTGATTCCTTAACCCAAAGAGATAAGAAAACCAGCTTAATCTTCCTAAAATAGAACTGGGCAACTTTGCTCCTCCTTTTAAAAACCTTCAATGGTTCCTCACGGTCTGCTGTCAAAAAGGCTATTTACAATAGCATTCCAGTCCTTCCACGGACCTGACACCAACTTACCTTCCCAGCTCTCTCCATCAAACTACAGTACCTACTTCCTATTTGCCATTTCCCTGACACACATGCCTTGCCCTTTCATGGCTCTTGGCCTTCTCCCTTCTCTGGAATGGCATTTGCTCTCTGGATACTCCACATTGTATTGCACTTGCCACTGGGTCTTTAACTCCTCTTTTGGACTCTAAGTTCCATAATAGCAAAAGGGAATATACTATTCATTTACAGTGGTAACCTTATATAAAACTTGATCCATAATAAGGATTCAACAATGTCTGGAGCTTAGATGGTAAAATGCTAACTTACATTTTCCAGTATTTTCATCTATTATTTTACTTTTACCTTCAAAAACTAAGAGGGTTAGGTAACTGACACAATGGGTTCAGCACTAGCCTATGCTCACTGTGGCAGGGAATGAGAAATGAGAAACAGGGTCCCTACTTCCCAACCCAAGTTATTTTCAACGGAAAAAGATATCCATGCTTTCAAGATTCATATTTATTCCACAGCAAAAGATAAAGTGTAATGTTATTTCTAATTCATGTGAGATACAAAACCACAAAATAGTGATTTATTAAAGTCCTTGCAAGACTGATAAAAATGCCAAGTATTATGCTGGAAAAATTCACACATTAACAAAGGCAGCCAACACTTGACTCACCCTACTTTCCATAATTCTTCTGACTGTTTTTAGATCCTTCCCCCCCACCCCAACTCAGGAACCTCATATACTAATAGCTTCTTCATTGCTAACATTTAATGATCCATGCAGAAAGGGAGCTTTTGATTGCTAGATTGTTATTTCTCCTTTTAAGTACTTGGATATTGCTTTGAGAGCTTAACTTAGGAACTTAGTAAATCATACTATCAATGTAGCTTTTTTCTTTAATGTGACTGATAACTAGGTCCCAAATTACAGGTTCACCTAGGAGTCCTACCACTCAACAAACACGTTAAAATAATGTTAGGTTTAGAGCACTAAACCTTAAATCTGAGATGTCAAATTTCATTTAATCCAGCCATATTATATCTCTATATATAAACAAATTGAGTCTGGAAGAGAAAAGTTAATTGTCTAGGAGTACATGGTAAATAGAATCCAGAGGGATTCCCTGGCGGTCCAGTGGTTAGGACTTGGCGCTCTCACTGCCGTGGCCCGGGTTCAATCCCTGGTCGGGGAACTGGGATCCCGCAGGCTGCACAGCACAGCCCAAAACAAAGAATCCAGAGCTTCCTGACTCCCAAGCAATGCTAAATTTACTGCACATTAAGAGTGTTTTAATCTTTCAAAGAAGACATTACTACCATTTTCAAATAAGACAGGCTCAGAAGATAAAATTATCCATTTTTTTTGTTAGTTATATGGCGAAAGTTAGGATTAGAAGTTCATTCTTTTCTATTCTTACACGTTATTCTGCTACAATATATTTTAATCTTATTGTACACCAGAAAAGTAAGTTCCAAGAATAAAAATTTTAAGTAAAATGTAGTTATATGAATTGTACAGAAACCACCCGATTTTTACGTAAGTGGTAGTATATCATCACCTCAGGAAACTCTAAATTCAAGCCAGTGACCTAAGGGTCAAGTGATCCAAAACCCATTAGCCATTACCAATTCCCCAAGCTGGCACGGAGAGCTGAACTCATCGTGCAGTGACGATGAATATTTCAAAGGTGAACTTTTTAATAAAAATGCAATGAAGGGGAATGACCAAATCTTCTGGAAAATTTATAAAAGACTTTCATTAGTTTGCACAATTAGAATCATTTTCAGAGAAAACAAATAACTTTCGAATGTATCACTACTTTCAACGACTCAACTTCAACTAGTAAAATATGTACTCCAAAAGGTACTCCCTCTGGGAAAAGGGAAAATATGCTGTTCTGGAATGTATACGGAACCTAGCAACCACGTCTAAAGTTTCATTTGCCGATGTTTCTCCTTGCTCATCTACCCCACAAGATCTAAGTACCTCTTCTCATCCATCAGTTTTTCCCACTGACAAGGTCATGTGACTGGTACCACCACCATCTGACTACGTGAACCACCCAATTAAAAAAACCCACACAGCACAATCTAGCTCTAAGACAAGATTTATTACAATTAATTCTGTGAGAAGTACAGAGGGTACTTTTAAGCCTTAATCTGAGAACTCACTCTTGGACATTGCTTATAAGGTAAAATTTTAACCATCTAGAAGTTACTAGTTACACAGTGAGCATCCCTTCTCTTCAGAGTTTGACAAGCCAAGGGGGATTAATACTTTACTTCTTCTTCTCTGCCACATCAATACTGCCAAGTGATCAAGTCCTAGGCTCTCCATAATGAATGGAAAGTATATGTATGAAACCCATGGAAAGATTTCTTCCACTATGGAAAAAGAGCAAAAATCGGTGGTTCTGACGTGCCAAGCCATAAGCAACAGGAAAAGGAATGCGACAGTTAAACAAACAAGCAAAAAAATCCCAGAACGGGAACCTCTGGGAAAGAGAGAGAGAGCTCATTCTTCCACCCAGGCTCCTGGAAAACAGAGAAGCTAAATCAGGTAAGACGCCCCGGTAACCTCGGGGAGGCGGGAGCCGGACTGCTAAACCAAGGTTCCAGGCCCCTACGGGTGGGACCTAGTGGCCAAACGGGTAGTGACAAACTTCGGGTAACCCCAAGGACAGAGCCCAGCTCCGGTCACTGCGGTCCCACACGGGTGGGTGAGGACGAGACGGGTCCAGTCTCCCCGGGGCCGGGCAAAGACGGCGGGGGTGGGGCCTGCCCGGCTCACCTTTGAAGAAGCGCAGCGCCAGGCCATACAGCTCCTCCAGGCCGAAGCCCCAGCGCTGCTCCAGCCGCCGCGCCTCCTCCGCCGCGCCCCCAGCCGCCGCCTCCCCGGGCTCCGGCTGCTCCCCTGCGGCGCCCGGGCCCCGGCCGGACCCAGGAGGCGAGGGCGGCGGCAGCGGCGGCGGCAGCAGCGGGGCGCCCTCCGCGCCGGGCCGCTCCTCCGGGTCCGGGCTTAGTGTGAGCCCGTCGACGGACACCTCGAGTCGCTCTGCGTTCAGCACCGCCGCCATCTCCGCCTGCTGAGCCTCCTCGGCGAGGACAGGCGGCGGCCACGTATCGACTTCCTGCTGACCTTTGACCTTCGCCTTCCGACACCGGAACTTCCGCCGCTGAGTAGGATCTAGGGCTCCCGGGCATGGTCCCCCGCCCGCGCCCTTCCCCGATCTGTCGGTCGGCTCCGCTCTGCCACCACTCGCCCCGACCTCTAGCCCCGCGGGTCCTGAGCGCCCCGCGCCCACCTACGCCCGGTCCCCCTCCGGCACTCTTTCCTCCCGGAGGGAGGGTACTATGGCCCAGCGGCCCCAGCCCCGCCGTTCTTTCCGGCGGCTCGCGGTGTCCGGCAGGGGAGGGGTCGGGCGGGGTCAGAGGGACCCCGAGTAAGGTCTGTGCCGGGAGGGTGACTGCTGATGAGCGCCCTACCCCTCCGGTCAGACCCTCCGCATTTGTAGACAGTTGTGTGGTTGGCGGAACTCTGGCAATTCTAAGGAAATGCCGAGCAAATGCCTTTTTTTTTTTTTAAGAATAAACTGAGGCTGCAGAGAAATTCCGTGGCTTCTGAGACTGTCGTGGAAGGGCACATCCTGTTTTTTTCGGGAACTGAAGCGCCTACAATTTGTGGGGCCCTCATTAAGTAAAAAACACAAAAATTACGAGCAGAGAGGTAGGAAAGTGAATATATATTTAGAATGAGAAAGAACTCACAAGTGACATTTTGAAAAGTTAACAAAACTCACAAACATCACACAGATAACCATAAAATTTTTATTAACTGCTTGACACACTTCTACAGGGCGTCCAAAAATCCAGAACATAATTATTTATTTTTTAAAGATTGAAAAAGCTCTTGACAACATTATGTATATTTATCTGTGTTCCTAGACTTTATGGGCAACATTTATGATAATTTTGCCCACACTTTTTGGCTGTATACTTTTGATCAGCTTTTCCTATGATAATTATTTTGTAATGTTTTCTATAAGGAAAATAGAAAAATCAGTCTTTAGCATGGTGATCCTTTTTTTTATTATTAATTGCTTATAAATTTTAGCTTCACAACTTATTACTGAATTACTGTGTATTTTTTTAGGGTTATTGTCAAATTTGGGAAAACGTGTCAAGTTTCTCTCACATATGAGCTATAATATTTCAGGACTGTCTGGCTGCTTCAATGGCAATTTTTTGCCTGGTTTTTACTGGATCTCCAGCGATTTTCAGGACAAAATTTATCTGCTATGTTAAGACAGAATCTTCTCCGTTAAGATGAATAAAACATGTGACTTCCCATAAAGACTCACTACAGTACAACTGCAAGTTTGTGTCCCACAAATAAAAGAATTCTAATATATTCCATTCCATAGCATACAAACAAAAATAAGTATGGGGCACTTATAATTGTATATATGACATTACTTAGATTCCTGATGAGTGAGAACCTCCATTTTAGGTTAGGCATTGAGAGATTTGATCCCCTACTTAGAGTCGGAAGGATTTTTTACTTCTGACAGTCGCAAGGATTTTCTATGGGCTAGTTTCTCCTTTTCTTTCAAATCTTGTTTCTCCTCTGCTGCCCATGGCATCACATTCCTGTGCCAGGCATCACAGAGTTATTTTGCCCTCTAGTCCCGCACCTCTGTGACATTGGTGCTGGCTGAGCTGGTATAATGGGAGGTAGGTGTATTCCAGAAAGCCATTCCTACACCCACGGTGAGTAATAATTTAACAGTAGCCGGAAATGACTGCAAACCATAAATGCACGCCAGTAAACCCAAATGAAAGGTATCCCTAATTGAATCATTGTTCCCTTAGCCAGGTCTCAAAAAAGCCAGTGGCCATTCCTGCACCACTTAATGCAGAAGAGAAGTGATGGAAGTCTGAATACAATGTGACAGTGGTCTTAAATACCTTACTTTAGAAACTTTTACAGAAACATTTGATCTGGTAAATATATTGCCAGGGCCTCTCCAAGGGCCTTGCAAGTGGCCTGTGCAACTGAGGGGCCCTGAAGCTTCAGCTTCATTGATCTACGGTAAACCCACATCTCGAAACAAACTCTAGTACTCTAAGCCCAGTGATTTATTTTCACTTAGCTTGGATCTTTAGATTTAACTTTAATTACTTTATTTTTTTAAATGTTTTGTTTTGTTTTATATTTTTGGCTGTGTTGGGTCTTAGTTGCTGCGCTCAGGCTTTCTCTAGCTGCAGCGAGTGGGGGCTACTCTTTGTCGCGGTGCATGGGCTTTTCATTGCGGTGGCTTCTCCTGTTGTGGAGCACGGTCTCTAGAGCGCAGGCTCAGTAGTTGTGGTGCACAGGCTTAGCTGCCCCGCTGCATGTGGGATCTTCCCGGACCAGGGCTTGAACCCGTGTCCCCTGCATTGGCAGGAGGATTCTTAACCACTGCGCCACCAGGGAAGCGCTAATTACTTTAAAGATATGCATATCACAAGGCCTAACCTCCAAGAAGTCATAAATACACTACATTTTTGTATTTTATCTTTAGTACTCAATAACTTTTGAGGGTGATAATGAGATGGGTAAATATAACTCTACTTCCTGGAATTATAGATTCTGTTTTCCAAGTTTTCTACAATAAGCATTTCTTTTGTAATCAGAAAAAAAATTTTTTTTAATTTAGTGTAAATATTAAAACCTACAGAACATACCTAGGAAGATGGACAGGTAAAATATGATACAGTGGTAATTATTGACATTTTATTGTTTTAGAGTTTAACATATTGAATATTCTTGAAAAATCTGCACGTCCTCTAGATCAAACACATAAACCTCTTCCTAATATAACCATCAAAGAATGCCCTGTAGGTAGTTGCTCTTAGTGACCTAGAACAGATTAGGAAATATAATTTTCCTTTAACAACTCATGGTAGGAAATGAGTTCCAGACATTCACTATAAGAGGTCAAATTTAATGTGTATGAGAACCACACAAGGGTATCGTTAAACTGAAGATCCTGACTCAGGAGGGAGGCTTGAGAGTCTGCATTTCTAATAAGCTTTCTGGGCTGATACTGCTGTCCACAGACCACATTTTGAACAGCAAGAGTCTAGGAAATTTTTTCACAGCTTTATGGAGGTATGACTGACATCAAGTAAACTGCAAGTACTCGACGTTTACAATTTGATGAGTTTTAACATACACGTATACCTGTCAGACCATCACCACAATCAAGATGACATGTCCTTCACCCTTTCTGTAATGCCTCCCTCCCCCAAGCCATCTCAATAGGTATTTGTTAGAATGTGTTTGTCACAGTAGAATTTGATTTCTATAAACAGTTCGGAGAAGCTACCTCTATTTCCCCACTCCTGTCTTTTATATGTGAGGAGACACAGAGTTAGCAAAAAGGTATATTTTCTGAAACCTTTCAAATATCTTCCCCAAGTCTGTTCCTATACAAAAGAGAGTGCTTTTCAATCAACCAACTTTGTTGTGTGAATCTCAGTTAAGCTCCATCTCTTTCAGTCATTTTCCAGATGAAGTATTACCATTGCTGAAATGCTTTTGAAGTTTCTTCCCTAAAATCAACCTTTCCCTTTGTTCCCTCCACATATTTTCATCTTCTCTGAAATACGGTTAGATCACCAGACAGAGACTGGGTTGAATTGTACGTTCCCTGCTTTATCTCGTGAAGTCATAATCGGTCCTTGGTAAAATTTTCCAGTTAGTCTAATTTAGTAATGATAATTACTGCACTTTAGTAATGATAATTATTTTGTGCTCCTTGACTGGAAGCACCTGGAGACCAAAGGCTATGTCCCTGGACTCCCATAGTCCCTAACACAGGACAGGAAACATGGTAGGCACTCCAAATGTCTTACTGAGTGAATGAGTGAAGGTATAATTACATCTATTACATGCAATATCAGTTCAGCTCAACGTACATTTAGGGAGTGCCCCCTATACTAGACATTGTAGGAAATACACAGATGAGAGGCTGTGGACCACAAAGGAATTATGGTCCAGTAGGTGAGATCACGAGAGAAGCATTTATATTACAGGCGGGCTGCCAGTACTGGAATGCACTCACCAACTCAGTGACCTTGAGCAGGTTACTTAACTTCTGCTTCCTCCTTTGTAAAATGGGGATAATAATAGTAACCACCTCTCAGGCTGTTGGGAAGACTGGATGCATGAATACACGTAAAGCACTTAGAAAAGGACCTGCCAGGCACATAGTGAGTGTTTAGTACATTTTGGCCACTGTTATGTACAATGTCCCATTAAAATGTAGACGAGAGGGAATTCCCTGGCAGTCCTGTGGTTACAACTCCGCACTTTCACTACCAAAGGCTCAGGTTCAAACCCTGGTCGGGGAAGTAAGGTCCTGCAAGCCACGCAGCCAAAAAGTTGTAGAAGAAAGATTGAACACTGGAGGCCCACTGGATGAACCCTGCCCACTAATGTCTTTTACTTGGCTTGCAAGAGTTGGCCCCTGTAGTGCTTTAAATCTGAATGGGTTGCTAGCATTTCAAAATCTGGAATATTTTTTAAACAGAATTATTACTTTATTTTATTTGTTTATTTTTTGGCCTTGCTGCGTGGCTCGTGGAATCTTAGTTCCCTGACCAGGGATGGAACCCAGGCCCATGGCAGTGAAAGCGCCGAGTCCTAACCACTGGACCACCAGGGAGTTCCCCCCAAATCTGGAATTTTAATGTAAAAGTCCAGATTTCTGAGTTACCTTTAAAAATTAAGAAATTTGGTGACACTGGGCCTGGCATTGATGCTAGACATCCATGAGCTGGAATTATGTAGAGGCTGCCTTCTTAAGAAGGGACACGTCTCTCAAGTTTGCAAGAATCCCCCCAGCCCATTGTGATAGACACTGTCCTTGATGTTTATCATGGGCCTGTAGCTGGTGCTAGTGATCATTTTACACCAACTCTGTTTATATTGTTACCTGCCTGGCCACTGTAGGCATGTGTGTTTGGAACTCCCTAATGCAGAAGAAAGAGAATGGCATATTGCCAGGAGGGTTTAGAGATGGCTTCAGAGAGGAGATAAGTATGATCATTGTGCATGTTTACATTTGAAGAAAGTAGAATTCCAGGCAGAGGAAATACCATTTGCTAACTTCCTGAGGGTTAAGAGAGACCAGCATGTTTGGTTAGCCTTGGAGGAGTGACAGGAGATGAGCCTGAAGAGGTAGGCGGGGTCAGATGTGCAGAGCCTAGAAGGGTAGGCCAGAGATGGTCCTGAAGGTGATGGGGAGCCATTGAAGGAAGGGAGTTTCACCAATAACTTGGGCGGCGGTGGAAGGAGAATCTGGAGGGGAGGCTGGCAGTAGGGAGCTCAGAAAGAAGCTGTTGTTAGCCCAGGAGAAGACCGTGTGATCCTGAAGAGGTGGAGCATAGGGAGATGACAAGGAAGAGATGGATTCCAAAGAGATGTGCAACAGAGCCAGCCAGAGTAGGTAAGGGCGAGGGACTGAACCTGTCACTTTTTAGGTGTTGTGACCTTAGGACCATTTTCTGGACCTCTAGCTCTTTATCTATAAAAGGTAGAAATTGTTTCCGCCTTGGTTCCATCACAAGATGTTGAAAGGCCTAAATTAACTTATATCTGTGAAAGTGCTTTAGAAACTGTAAAATTCCTGAACAGATAAGATATGATTAGTAGAGCTGCTGTTATCATTCCTCTCAGGCCTTCACATCCAAAACACTCTTAACAGGGATGACTAGTGTACAGTGTCAATCTGTCAACTGTGGCAGTGTGTATACATTTATGCGCCAGACACCTAACATTCATGTAACAGCTGCAAAGATATTTAATGGACATCAGATTAATAGAAGAGCATTTTTCCTTTATTATAGTCAAAGAAAAAGAGAAGTCAAAGATATAGACATTTGTATCTAAAAAAACAACAACGCTTCTGTAATCCCATTACTGAGATCTAATCAACATTAGCAATGAAAGACAATTTGTATTGCAAATAATAATATTCATATAATAAGAATGATGATGATGATTATAAAGTAATATCCTCCACTTACAGTAAGAAGAAGTTAAATGTTTAGGAATGGAGGCCCCTGATTCCAAGGATCTATCCAAAAGATGCTCCGAGACTAAGGCTTCTGCTTCGGGGGCTTTTCAGGCCCACCTGCTGGCTGGAGGCGGTAGCGCTGCCCCAGCCGGGCTCACCACGCGGGGTGCTCCTGGGACTGCCAGGCTCGCCGCTGCACCCGCGGCCCTGTAGCCATCTCCTGGGTCGGAGGAGAGGGATGCGGGCAGCGAGACGAGCAGCTGCTGGGGCCCAGCCTGGGAGCTGGAGAGCCAGGATGAAGCCTGGGGCTTTGGGCAGGTTTGCCCAGATGATGCAAGTTTTCGAAATGAATATAAAAACCAAATTTTGATCAGCCATGCTAGAGGAAAGACTGAATTATCCTTCCATTCTCTCAGTAGAAAACTAAGTTGTGAAACTGGTATCATATGGCGAACAAGAAGTATGCAGCCAAAAAAATGTAGGAAGAAAAATAAGCATAGAGATGTATTGGGGAATCAAATAACAGTAATAGCTGTTGTTACGACTGTGTCATTTCAATTTTGTCACACTAATCAGCTCTTTTAGCATTTGTGATTCATTGTGGTTTCATTTCTCATTATAATTAAGCATTCGTTTTTGTACCTAATTTTTTTATCCTTTTTCTTTAAGAGCTCCCCTTCCCCCCATAATTGAACAAGCTTCAGGCCTGGATGTGCCCTTGCTTGGGTGTACTGGCGGACTGCTCTCCAAAGAGCATAGAACTAAAGCCGGGAGACCAGACTTCCGGGTTGGCTTGGTCACTAGTGGTCCTGTATCTCGGATCCAGCCTGAGCCTCCTTCCAGCTCCAGTACACACTCGTGCAGCGCAACCTTCCTTCACCTGCATGTGCGCTTCAGCTCCCTGGTGGCCAAGCCAAAGACTGACTGAGGTTTCCCGAGGGACACTGGCTGTGGCTCGGGACTGCTGTATTCCATTGCCTTGCACAGTGCCTGGAAGTCTTGGGTTGCTCTCCAAAAAAGTGGGAACACACCAAAAAACTGGCAAGTGCAAACAAATTGGAAGAATGGAAACTGGGTCCCCAAGGGCTGACAAGATAACTGGGGCAGGGGGACACAGTTGCTTAGTGCGGTTTGGGAAGACTTCCTGGAGAAGGGATAATTTTGAGCCTTGATTAAAATCAACAAGCAACAAGAGCAAGAAGTACAGCTAAATGGATGTGGGAGAGGGAGGCTGAGCCTGGGAAAGAAGTATGTCAAGGAAGCAGTGATTGTTCTTCTTACATATCCCAATCTGTCATGTGGAGGAGGGGTACTTCTCCCACATACAGGGACTGGTCTTTATTCTCAGTTGTGCTCACAGGCCTGGCCCAGCCCCTGGCATGAGGGAAACAACCAATTCATGTTTGTAGAATGAATGCAAAAATAAAAAACATTATAAAGAAATTTTTAAAAAAAGAGCATGCAGATTTCATAGCAATGCAAGGAAGTTACAGGAACAAATTTTAGCTCAATAAGAGGAAAAACTTTCTAAAAATTAGAACTTATGATTGAAGGACACCAATAATAGCTACTGAACATGTTGTATGTGTCACGGACTAGGCTAAACTCTTTATGTACATTTCTCATTTAAGCCTTACAGTAGCTGCTTGAAATAAGCATCATCGTCCACATTTAAGAATGAGGAAACTGAATTACAGAGGTTAAGCCATGTGCACAGAGTCACAAACCCTCGTTCAGAGCCAGTGGAGGAGCCTTGACTTGCAGACAGGTCTGTCTGACCCCAAAGCCACAGCTGACCGCACCCTGAAGGTTTGCCAGTGCTTCAGGCATCTTGCTGACCCGTGAGGCCCTTGCATTTCATATGCAGAATATGCACAGCCTTTCCCCTGAGGAGGCCCTGCCTGGTAAGATCTGCCAACAGGTACAGGAAAAGGTGCTCAACATCGCTAATTATCAGGGGTTTACAAATCAAAACCACAAGGAGATACCACCTCACACCTGTCAGAGTGGCTATTACCAAAAAGGCAAGAAATAACAAATGTTGGGAGTTCCCTGGCGGTCTAGTGGTTAGGATTCAATGCTTTCACTGCAATGACCCGGGTTCAATCCCTGGTGGGGGAACTGTGATCACACAGGCCGTGCGGCACAGCCCCCCCCCCCCACAAAAAAGAATAACATGTTGGCGAGGATGTGGAGAAAAGAGAACACTTTTGCACTATTGATGGAAATGTAAATTGGTGCAGCCACTACAGAAAACAGTATGGAGTTTCCTCGAAAAACTAAAAATAGAACTATCGTATGATCCAGCAATTCCACTCCTGGGTGTATATCCGAAGAAAGTGAAAACATTAATTCGGAAAAATACATGCACCCCAATGTTCATAACAGTATTATTTACAATAGCCAAGATATGAATGCAACCTAAATGTCCATCAACAGATGAATGGATAAAGAAGATGCGCGCACACACACACACACACACACACACACACACACACACACTCACACACTAGAATACTACTCAGCCAAAAAAAAGAATGAAATTTTGCCATTTTGCAACAAAATGGATGGATCTAGAGGATATAATGCTTAGTAAAATAAGTCAGAGAAAAATGCTGTATGTTATCACTTATATATGGAATCTAAAAAAAAATAACGAATGAATATAACAAATCAGAAACAGACTCTCAGATGTAGAGAACAACCTAGTGGTTACCAGTGGGGAGAGGAAAGGGGGAAGGGGCAAGATAAGTGTAGGGGATTAAGAGATACAAACTACTATGTATAAAAGAAATAAACTGCAAGGATATATTGTACAGCACAGGGAGTATGGCTGTATTTTATAATGACTTTAAATGGAGTATAATCTACAAAAATTTTGAATCACTGTGTTGTACACTTGAAACTAAAATAATATTGTAAATCACCTATACCTCTATAAAAATAAATTAAAAAATTTGAAAAAGAAGCAGCAAAGATACTGCTACCTCCCTCCAGGATGTGCCATAAAATTATTTAAGGTAAAGTCGAGGTTGCTTTTTTTTTTTTTTTAACTTTAGAAGTACATGTTTGTTACAGAAAGTTCTGTCAACATATAATAATATAAAGAAATAATCAGGCAGAATTCTGCCACCCAGAGAACTATTACACAAGTTCTATTAACCGTATTAGCATTATCTCCTAATGGCAGGCTCTTCTGACCCAGCCCAGCAGAGGCTGCTATTTGAGAGACAAAATCTCCTTTGCAGTCCCCTTGTTTCGCCTGGGGCAGGCCAGATGAGACAAGATTTGAACGTGGCCTCCCATCCAGGTACTAATGAGGTCCGACCCTGCTTACCTTCCAATATCAGAAGAGATGAGGTATGCTCAGGGTGTTATGGCTGTAGGCTGAGCCTGGCCTCTTGGTAAGAGACACAGAGCCCCTCAAAAGGGTACCAAGACATAGGCACAGGAATGTTTATTACAACAGCATTTATAATAGAAAAAAAATTAGTAGCAACCAAAGTGCCCAGCAGTTAAGAGGCAAGTAACATACATAATGGTGCATCCATTCCATGGAGTTCTAGTAGCTATTTTTTAAAAATGCCCCAGAATGGACAGATCTCAAAAATATGTTACTATGTTACAGAGCCACATTTATAGTATGGTTCTTTTAGGTTAAAATATTTATATAGCTAAAGAAGTCAATATATATGGGATATATGAGGGAGGTTTTAACCTTTCATTTTCTACCTTTCTGTACTGTTTGAATGTTCTAATCTTATATGGGCATTACTTTAAAATATCACAGTGAATTCCCTGGCGGTCCAGTGGTTAGGATTCCACGCTTCCACTGCAGGGGGCATGGGTTCTATTCCTGGTACGGGTACTAAGATCCCACAAGCCCCGCAGCCAAAAAAAAAAAAAAAAAGTCACTGAGGATTATCTGGGAAGGAAGGGTTACGGCTAATTTTTAAAATCTTTTCATTGTGTATTCTTATATTAAAAAAACACATGAATCTTCTACTCCTGTATTACAAATACTCTTTTTTTTTTTTGGCCACGCTTTCTGGCTTGTGGGATCTTAGTTCCCCAACCAGGGATTGAACCTGGGCCCCCAGCAGCGGAGTCCTAACCACTGGACCGCCAGGGAATTCCCTATTTTTGTATTTTGAAAATTAACCTTTTGTATATATATGTATCACTGAATCGCTTTGCTGTACAGCAGAAATTAACACAACATTGTAAGTCAACTATGCTTCAATAAAATAAATTTTTAAAAAATTAACCTTTTTTCAAAGCCTAATTTAGGAATTTTTGAGGTGGCACCCGTTATGGCTACCAGGACTGCCAACCATCATCATGCCTGGCACATAGTAGATACTGAATAAATTATTCAGTGGATGAATAAATTTGATGAATCTGTCGGAGGCAATTCACTGTACTCGTAGAACTCAGCCCCTGGAGCCCTCCCACAATCTCTGAAGAGCAGGTTATCTTAAATGTAACCTTTGCAGCCTTCCTCTTCTACCCAAAAGCTCAAACATTTTCACACATTCAATCAGGAAATATTTATTGCTCACTTACTATATGCACAAGGCAGAGCAAGGGGCTGGTGTTAACGTCCCCAAATTATTTTCATAGCTAACTAGTTATTAAGTCAACAAATATTTATTGATCACATATCATGTATTCCAGGTGGAGGGGCAAACAGATGTGATCCCTGCTCTAAGAGACCTAGAGGTCCAAGGGCCATGGATCTCAACCCTATCAGACCCCGAGCCTCTTCATAAAATGGATCACTTTTAGTATACCTCTTCCTATCTAAAAGAAATCCATAGATAAAACATCATATGTACACAGTCATTTTTTATGTCCTAAATATAATATACAGGAGAAATGCAGGAAAAGCAATTAATAACAAAACTGTGGCTGTTTGAGCATGACTTCTAGGGCAATAATGAAGTGGTCAGATGCTTGCATGCATACATGGAACCACCTTGAAAACATCTGCTATAAATGCAGATGGATAATGCTGTTGCTGTTGGTAACATGCTTTTTGAAATTGTGAACAACTCTTGAGAAAGAAAATTAGCTCATACATAGATACTTCCCTGGAAATTTTAGTGCAAAAACTCACTGTTTCTTTGTAAAATTCAGGTTCTGTGCCTGGATAATTATAGACTGGCTTTTTGTCTCCATGACCATCCAGCGGGACGTGGGAGTTGGGTAACCTGACCCGTGAGTGGCAGGACATCGAGTGTCCCTGCCCTGCCCACGGATCGCCAGGTTCATCGCCCCCATGGGTGAGAAAAGCAGAAATGCTCGAGGGGTGTTACTAAGAATACCAGGTCCAGAGGCTGCCACGGGAGGCTTCAGAGGCAGAAACTGAAGAGTCAGAAGCAGCCCAATCACACTGCATATCTTCAAACAACAGGAAGTCCTGACACCCAGGAAAAATGTGGTGTGCAAGCCCCAGAGCAGGGACTAGGGTGTCGGCTTTCCAGGTGCCAGACAGCAGGATTCCGGCTGAGGCAGATATAAAGGTGATAATCAAATAAAACCCCCATTATAAAGGGCCTTAAAATAAGTACCAAGAGTGTGCCAGCTACACCCTCCCCCATGGCACAGGGCTGTGTGCAAGGCTGTATCTATTTATTTTTTAAAAAGCAAACTTTTGGGGGATTCCCTGGAGGTCCAGTGGTTAGGACTCCGTGTTTTCACTGCCATGCCCAGGTTCAATCCCTGGTCGGGATGCTGGGATCCAGCAGGCCACATGGCATGGCCAAAGGTTAAAAAAAAAAAAAAAAAAAAAAGAAAAGAAAAGAAAAGAAAAGAAAAAGCAAACTTTTAAAAAGCTGCCTGGAAAGCAGGGCTATGGCAGCTCTTGTGTCAGGGTGTGTAACAGGGCGAGAGGCCCAGAGAACATTTCAACAGTCAAAAGGTAGTGGGACCAGGCAATATTTTCTTCTTATTATTTTTACTCCTTCCGAATTTTATGTACTAATCCTTACTAACATTAATTATAATTTATAAACTTCAATATATGGTGTACATTTTAAATATAAAAGATAAATATATCATATTGTTATAATATAATCATTAATATAATTCTATAAATACCAATAATAATTCATTCTTAATAAAGGAATATTCTTTATTCCTACTGACTTCTTTCTAATATATTTACTTTTAAATTAATCACAAAATAACACAGATTTGTAGTGAAAAATATTCACACAGCACTGCAGGGTATAAAGTGAAAAGTGAAATTCCCCTGCCCCACTCCTAAACTCCCCAGTCCCACCTCCTAGAGGTCAGAGTTTCTCAAGTATCCTTCCCTGAAATTGTTTCTATGCATATGCAAATATATACATGTAAATACAGTACAGAGCCTCTTTAAAAACATACACATGTGCTTATAGTAACAACTTGTTTGGCAATTTGCTTTTTTCATTTCACAATATCTTGGGGACCTCTTTCCAGATAGTACATTTAGAGCTACAAATTCTTTCTGCTTGGGTCTAGATCTCCTTTGAACCAACATACTCCAGTTTATTTAAGCAGGGTGGAGGGCACAGCAAACCAGACAAGAGGCACTCACCCATGCAGTCTCTCAGGCTCACCTGGGGAAGGGCAGAGGGGCCGCATTCCAGAAGGAGGCTGTGCTGTGTCATTACCCCTTCTCCCACTGCAGGCCGGGGAAGGGTTTGAGTCCTGGAATAGCAAGGGACCTAAGAGTCCAGTGCCCACACTATATGGATGAGAAACCTGAGGGGTTGTGTTGACCCAAGTCACCGCCAGCTGGTGGAAGGTCCCATACTTGACCCAAAGTCCACCAGCCCAGCTGACACACCAGCCCACCCTATGGTATCAGTCCCTCCCTGCCTCACACTCCACCATCCAGCCTCCTGGTCTGGGAGCACCTTTGAAAACCGCTGAGAGGGGCCTCCTCTTGTGCCTCACGGAGAACTGGGGGTCAGGGCAGCAAGTGGCCTTTGATGTGGCTTCTTTGGGGAGTGAATCCATCTGTCTGACGGATTTTTAAAATAACGGATTTCTTGGAGTATTTCCCCCCCAAATTTAGGAAGTGAGTACAACCTACGATCTCATTATCTAAAAACAAGCAGAGTTAATATTTTGGAAAATGCCCCTCTAGAAGCTTTTCTGCGAATATATGTTTGTGTATTTTTTAATTTTTAGAAAATGGTATATTTTCCATATTGTTTGTCAAGTAGCTTGCTTTTCACCCTCTGTGGAGGGGGGCAATATTTCATTTTCTCATGACAATAAATGTTACTTCGCATCACAGTTTTCAATGGTTGCATCACATTATATCTTATGAATGTACCATAATTTATCCAGCCAATCGTCTGCTGGTGCTGGTTTGTAATCAAATCAACTGTAGAAGAGTCAAGTTACCAACCAGCCTGTATTTCCTTCTGTGTCCAGCACTTGCTGAGGGGAGGGCAGAAGTGTGGGTCTCGGCTCCTGTCCTCCGGAAAGCAAACATCTGCAAACACAGATCAAGAATGACAGGAGGGACTTGCCTGGTGGTCCAGTGGTTAAGACTCCACGCTCCCAATGCAGGGGGCGCAGGTTTGATCCCTGGTCGGGGAACTAAGATCCCACATGAGGCTCGGCCAAAAAAATTAAAAAAAAAAAAAAAAAAAAAGACAGGAGACCGTTTATCGCTATGCTGGGAGATTATAAATGTGCCGGAGTTGAGAGGAGGGAGGGATGGAGGCTTGTCAGGCTGAGGAGGTTAGACTGTGGTATCTGGCAGACCTGGGCTTGGGCCCAGGCTGGGCCGCTAAGCAGCTTGGGTAAGGAGGTCTTGAGTAAGTTATTTGGTCCTGTGCCCAAAGCCACAGTTTCTTTCTTTTTTTTTTTTTAA
Source organism: Physeter macrocephalus (assembly GCF_002837175.3). Classification (NCBI taxonomy): domain Eukaryota; kingdom Metazoa; phylum Chordata; class Mammalia; order Artiodactyla; family Physeteridae; genus Physeter; species Physeter macrocephalus. Next base: position 24,066,928 of record NC_041217.1, read on the forward strand.
TTAATTAATTAATTTATTTTTGGCTGCGTTGGGTCTTCGTTGCTGCGCACAGGCTTTCTCCAGTTGTCGCGAGCAGGGGCTACTCTTTGCTGCGGTGCACTGGCTTCTCATTGCGGTGGCTTCTCTTGTGCGAAGCAGGGTCTCTAAGTGCACGGGCTCAGTAGTTGTGGCTCACAGGCTCTAGAGCGCAGGCTCAGTAGCTGTGGTGCACGGGCTTAGTTGTTCCACGGCATGTGGGATCTTCCTGGACCAGGGCTTGAACCCGTGTCCCCTGAATTGGCAGGTGGATTCTTAACCACTGGGCCACCAGGGAAGTCCAAGCCACAGTTTCTTTATCTATAAAATAACTGGTGACAACCATACAATGGGATATTTTCCAGCCGTGAGAAAGGAATGAAGTGCTGATACATGCCACAGCATTAGATGAACTTTAAAATATTACACTTAAGTGAAAGAAGCCAGACGTGAAAGATCACACACGGGACGATTCTGTTTTCATAAAATATCCAGAATAAGCAAATGCATAGAGAAAGGAAGCAGACTGGTTGTTACCAGAGGCTGGGAGAGGCGAGAAGGCATAGTAACTCCTTAGTGGACACGGCGTCTTCCCTGAGGGTGATGAAATCCTTTGGAACTAGAAGCGATTGTTGCACAACACTGTATACGTACTAAATGCCACTGTATTGTACACTTGGAAATGGTTAATTTTGTGTTCTGTGAATTTCACTCCTTAAATAAAATAAATGGTCACAGTGATTGTACTTACCACGTAGGGCGGCTATGAGAATGAAGTGAGATAAACTGTAGAAAGCATTAAGACTCCCCTGGCAGTCCAGTGGTTAAGACTCTGCATGCTGGGGACTTCCCTGGTGGTGCAGCGGTTAAGAATCCCCCTGCCAATGCAGGGGACACGGGTTTGAGCACTGGTCCGGGAAGATCCCACATGCCGCAGAGTCACTAAGCCCGTGTGCCACAACTACTGAGCCTACGCTCTAGAGACCGCGAGCCACAACTACTGAAGCCCGCATGCCTAGAGCCTGTGCTCCGCAACAGGAGAAACCATCGCAATGAGAAGCCCTCGCACGGCAACAAAGAGTAGCCCCTGCTCGTCTCAACTAGAGAAAGCCACGCACAGCAACGAAGACCCATTGCAGCCAAAATAAATAAACAAATAAAATTAAAAAAAAAAAAAAAAAAAAAGATTGCTTGCTGCGGCAGCGTGACCGGAAAAAAAAAAAAAAAAAAAAAAGAAAGAAAGCGTTGAATGCAGAACTCAGCACAGAAAAGAACTCACTATTAGCTATGGTTACAAAGTCCTTCCTCTGAGCAAAGCCTTCCAGGGCTTGGGCCCCCAAGAAAAGCCAAAGTCATTACTCTGTGTCTACTAACTAATCTGGGCCCATCACCTCCCTGGCCTGTTTTCCTACTGCTTCCCCTGCCTCACACACCGGACTTGGGGTTCCTGCAACCCACCAGGCACACTGCCACCCTAGGACCTTTGCATTAGCTTTTCCCTCCACAGCCGTCACCTTCAGCGTTTGTTCCAGGCCTCTCTGACCGTCCTATTTAAGAGCGTCATCTCCACCCTATCCTCCTTCCCTACTCTTTATAACACTTCTACCAAACTATGTAGTTAACATCATACCAAATTCCTATATAATGAATCACTTATTTTGCTTATCGTCTGTCGCCTCTCAGTCAGAGCCCCATGGGGGCCAGGAGTTTTGCTGTTTGGTTCACCGCTGTGTTCCCAGTACCTGGGACGGTGCTGAACTGATGGTAAGCACCCCCGGAACACCTCTGGATGAGGCAGGTCGGGAGGCCAGAATGTCTCCCATGAGATTTGTGTTGGGAGTGGGGACAGGGCCAGAGAGTGTCTGGGGCTCACGAGGAGCCTCGTGGGTTCAGAAATCCTAAACTTCTGAGGCAAGTGTGCAGAGAAAGGGCAGGAGGGAGGGCACACTGACCGGATGGCAGGCTCCAGAAGAGCCAGGGAACATCTATTTTGTCCCCAAGTTGGTTGTCTGAGGACTGGGTTGTCATCTCCAGACTCGGTCCCTTTGGGGTTTGTGTGAGGGAACACCTTGATTCCTAGATGCTCCCAGGTGGATGAAAGAGGGCAGGGAAGCTGAGGAAGAGGGCTCTGGCTTTCCCATCGTCTAGAGGGGAGTGCTGGGCGCCGCAGAGTGGTGGTGGGAACTGCATGGGGTTTGGAGGTGTGGGCAGACCCCTCCCCACCACATACAAGTTGTGGGTCCTTGGGCTGGTCATCTACATTCTCAGAGCCTCAGTTTTCCCACCTGTAAAATGGGAGAAAAGGCACATGAAGAGTGGATTATTGGGGAAATGACTAAGGTTGTATGCACAGAGCAGTTAGAAAAGTACCTGGCCCAGCATGGATACTCCTTCCTCCCCCTGGATTGTACTGAGTCTCTGTTGGTTTCTAAGTAGATGTGTAAGAGAGCTAAGTCTCATAAGAGCGTTTAACATGGGTCTACGTGAAGTGCCCTACTGGTCAGAGGCCATGCAAAGATTTTGTAGTAAAAGCCCAGTATGTTGCGTCCCAAGGGTTTTTATTAGCAGTCTGATAAAACCATGGCTGTATCTCCCAACAGAGGGGTGGGGGTGAGGGTTGCTGCCTCCTGTCTGCCAAGCCTTGTTGTAGGGGCATGATGTACAACCAAGGCGGGACTCAGGGCCTGCTACAAAACTTCAGACAGTGCGGTGGGAGAGTGTCTGGATCAGCGAGGGGGGCACACGGTGATCCTAGCACCATGAGGGGCCAGGTGCCAAAGAACTTGGTACAAGTGAAAAACCCACTGGGCATCTGGCCGCCTCTGTCTGTCCCCTCTGGCCCTGCAGCTCTAAACACAGCACTTTCCCTTCAGTGTCTGGGGTGATGGCCTGAGTCCGGAGGCCCCTGCACAGTGCACAGCCGTGGGCAGACCCCCGAGGTCCTCTCCTCTCTGAACGGCCTCTATGTTAAAGAAAAAAATTATTCATGACACTTGTTAAAGATGGTAATGCTGACTTTATTCAAGACCATCTTGATAGAAATAGGGACCACTATGATTGAATTTTGCAGGGGAGGGAGAGAGATTGGTCTCAACTCCAAATATGGCGTGGGCAGGGGGGAAATTATAGCCAAGGAGCAGGGTAGGACTCAGTGGATGGAAAATTACTAAGAAGTAATTACTAATATTACATCAGGGGAAAGGGGGATTCTGGCTAAACTAAGCTAACAGGATTCTTGCTAAGACAGGCCAGGGTGACCGGACATCACCTGGGAATGGTGAAGGATGAATAACCTGATCAGACATTTGAGGCGGGGATTCCTGCTAAACTGACTTAGCAGGGTTCTTGCTAAAATTGGATTCTACGAGGAGGTGCAGACGAGCCTAGGAGAAGCTTCAGGAGCCTGACTAAAGTTTGGTCAAACAGAGAATCCTTGTCACCCTCAGGCACTACAGTTTCCCTCTTCACACACAGGGTCCTGGGCCAGGTCCAGAGCCCCCTCATTGGACTTGGTGAGAACCTGAAACCCCCCAAGTCTCTGCTGGGCAGGGATGATACCTATGGACTCGGAGTTCCCGAGGCAGAGAGAGGGAGAGGAGCTGCCATCAGGCTGAAACCCCTCCTACTTGTGATGATTTGAGAGCCTGTGGGTCACCCTTGCTCCCCCTCTCCTGGCTGCTGGCTTTCGAACACTATCTCACTGTTCACCAACGTTTCCACCAAAGACGGTCAGGAGAAACGGCAGGAGATTGAAAACTCAAATAGTCTAATGTGATTATCTACTTGCAACTCTGGTTTTAAAATTAAATTAATTATTTAAAAAATATTTTAATTGAAGCACAGTTGCTGTACAATATTATATGTTACAGGATTACAATATAATGATTCACAATTTTTAAAGGTTATGCTCCATTTATAGTTATCATAAAATATTGGCTGTATTCCCCAAATTGTACAATATATCCCTGTAGCTTATTTTATACCTAATAGTTTGTGCCTCTTACTCTCCTACCCCTATATTGCCTCTCTCCACTTGCAACTCTGTTTTTTAAAAAAGAATTTTTTAATTTTTATTTTACAGTAATTTTTTTTTTAATTTTTTTTATTTTATTTTATTTTTTTTTGCCGTATGCGGGCCTCTCACTGTTGTGGCCTCTCCCGTTGCGGAGCACAGGCTCCGGACGCGC
>NC_041217.1:24071777-24078493 GCF_002837175.3 Physeter macrocephalus
GGCATGTGGGATCCTCCCAGACCGGGGCGCGAACCCGCGTCCCCTGCATTGGCAGGAGGACTCTCAACCATTGCGCCACCAGGGAAGCCCTTAATTTTTATTTTATACTGAAGTATAGCTGATTTACAATGTTGTGTTAGTTTCAGGTGTACAGCAAAGTGATTCAGTTATACATATACATATGTTTATTCTTTTTCAGATTGTTTTCCCATATAGGTCATTACAGAGTATTGAGTAGAGTTCCCTGTGCTACACAGTAGGTCCTTGTTGATTATCTATTTTATATATAGTAGTGTGGGTATGTTAATCCCAACCTCCTAATTTATCCCTCCCCCCGCACCTTTGGTAACTGTAAATTTGTTTTCTAAGTTTGTGTCTTAGAAAAGAATTTTGAGGAAGAGAATAAAACCTGACCAAATAGAGTACTAGAGAAATCTTATATTTGAGAAGTGGTTGCAAGTGGGTTCTGCACACAGAGGGGGCTCCAAAAGACTCAGATATATGGTTGAATTTCTCAGTCCCTCAGAGACTCCTCACTTGGTGGGAAGGTGGGTTATGATTAGCGAACCATAGAATTCTAGAAATCCTTTATTCTAGTGCTCAAACTTGGCTGCACATTGGAATCACCTGGGAGCTTTAATAACTCTGATGCCAGTGTCCCACCACAGAGGCTCAGATTTATTCCATCTGAGGTGCAGTCTGGAGTCAGGATTTTAAAGATTTCCCCAGGAGACGACAGTGTGCAGCCAGTTTGGGGGTCACATCTCTCCTCAGTTTCCTCCTTTAACACATCAGGAAACGGAGGCCCAGAGAGGGGAGAGCTTGCTCAAGGTTTTGCCTTTCTGGGCTTTGTGCTTGGGCCCAGTCTCCTCAGCATGTTACCCAAAGCCCCCCTCCTCAGGGAAATGACAGATTTTGCCCCTGATAAGGGCCCTGCTCCCCGCTGCCCTCACGCCCTAGGTGTGGCTGATTGGCATGCTAATTCTCCCCCCCACCCCACCCCGCATCACCCTCTGGGTGGCTTCACAAGTCCCTGTCAGCTGACCACTTCCTCCAGCCCCTCCTCCGAGGCTTCAAAAACTGTGGAGAAACTTAATATGGCCCCAAGGTCCTTTCATCCCTTCAGCGCCTTTCATCTGAGCCTTTTAAAAGTGAAAAGTTTCAACTATCAAAGAACCCCCGGGAAGAAGGTAGGAGGCAGGTACCACTTTCCCCATTTCACTGCTGGCAAAACTGAGGCTCTGGGAGAAGCTGTCATTTGCCCCCCTGAGCCCTCCAGTTCCTCCTGAGATAAATCAGTTGACAGAAACCTGCAGGGGCTGAAAGAAACCCCACTGAGTCTTCCAGAAAGAGACTGCTGACCAGACAGTTGCTTCTGCATGGACGGCCTCCCCTGTCCTCTTGTGTCTCAGCACCTTGGGTGGGTGCTATACTCTTTACCTTTGTGCCCTCAGGAGCTCAAGGCCCCGGACTCATACAACCCCAGACACGTCTGAGCTGGTCCCAGAGCTCGGCAGACACCGGGGGCCCTGCCCACCGGGAGCTCGCAGGCCAGATGGGAGCCGAGAGGAGCACACCTGAAAAAACACTGACTTTGCAAAGCAGTAGTTAGACGTGATAGACCCGGCAGTGAGGGGCCCCGGAGGGCGGGAGGGCGTATGGGCAGAGCCAAAGCGAGTGCACCGTGTCCCTCCACCTCACTTAACCCGCGGCACCGCCAGGAATGTAGTCAAGATCAGCCAGATGCTCCATGGGCAGTGTTTTGCAGCGTTCATTGCCTCATCAGCCGAGACTTGCACCTGGCCTGGGCAGGCCAGCTTAAAAAGCCCTTTCGGGGGTTAGCACCTCTGCTCTCCACAGGCACATTATGCAGCGGAGAAAACCAAAGCCTGGAGATGTTAAAGCCCTCGCCCAAGGTCCAACAACTAATCGAGGACTCAAGTGAAGACAAATTCAAGAATCTGCACCCTTCTGGGGCTGGAGACTTGACCCACAGTGGGCGGGAACCCCGAACTTGTGCAGTGTGCCAGCCACAGAGAACCCCTGACCCCCGCCTGCTTATCATAATGAAACGTTCACCGAGCGCCTCTTGCGTGCCGGATACGAGGCTGGTGTTGGGTGAGTGGAGAACAAGTCAGATCCAGCTCCCGCCAGTCTCCCAGGGAAGGCGGACAATTACCCAGGCGTCCCAGGCAGCGTGTAGACAGGAGGGCGGGGAGCAAGTGCCCTGGTCTTGGGCTCAGGGCTCCTTTTGGGTGTTCATACCACACTTCTACGTGGGCCAGAACCCCAGGCCATCTAGCGCAGGTCAGGAACTTTAGTGACTGCGTGGGAAGAAAGGGGGGGGGGTCACTCGGATGGGGCTGTGGTGGGGATTGTTGCCTGTGTCTGGCCTCCGGCTGTGAAATACACTCAGGCGCGGCGCAGTAATGAACCTGAACAGCCTCTTGCTTCGAGGAAAAGCTGGGGCTAAAACAGGGAGAGGCCTTTTAGAGTCTGAGATGGGTGCTCCCCAAACAACCCAGCCAGCCCCTCGTCATCCAGGCCCCTGCAGACTCCACCCCTTCAGCCCTCAGCCCTCAAGGTGCCTCGTGGACCCCCAAGTAAGAGATGCACACTCAGCCACGCTCTCCACTCAACCTCATTCCTCTCTGGACGCGCTGGGAGGCATAGGCGTGCTCAAGTTGCTGAGCCTCTCCTAACCCAAAGGCTTGTAAAACATCTTTGCGTCAAGACAAAAAGCTGTGCCCGGGGCCCCGGCTCAGACCAGATCTCACTCAGGCCCCTCCTGGAGTGAGTTAATCACCTTCTTCTTCCACAGTCAGCGTCAGATGCTTCCAAAGTAGCGCTGGCTGCAGGAAAGCGGGGTCTTCCCAGAGCTGGCGCGATGCAGGGATCGCCCCCGGGGCATCCTCGGACATATCCTGAGTCCTTCCAGATGCAGAACACACAGAAGATTACGAGAGTTTGAGAATGATCGCTGTACAATGAATACAGATACTGTTAAAGCCTGTAAGGAAAAGTGTGAAAGTCTCTCTCCCCCATCCAACGCCACTTCCCACACAGACGGGCACACACACAGATTTTAGATAGTGATTTCTCTCCGGCGTCTGACAGATTTTATAGCGTGCTAGGCACACGGGGGCATAGTGATATCAAACAAAGAAATTATAGTCTGGCCAGGGAAACAAGATTCGACCGCAGAAAAACTATACATGAAATTATATAAATATACGTATAGACACACACACCCATACACGTGTACCTACACAGAGAAGGTTTTACCCGAAAGGGCTGATAAATGGCTGACCTCAGGTAGATTTATTTCTGGGTCTTTTCTTTTTTCTGTGGTTTACATTTGACTTCTGCAGAAACTAGGCCTCACATGAATCGCCTGGAGAGCCCCACATACATAACCAAGGAACGGTGGCAGCTGGGGCAGACCCGGGCGGAGGACGACTTGAACCCGGACTGGCGGGAGCGGGGTGGGATTTGGAACAAATATCAGAAGGTGGAACCCAGTTACTCCCGAGAAGGACAGGGGGTTGAGAGACGAGGAGGGATGGCCTGAGGGGGAGCAGACAGCGCAGGCCCCGGCGTGGGTCAGCCTGGCTCTGATCCCAGCCATCTCAGGCCTCCGGGGCCTGTCTCCTCCCTGAGTCACCCTTCACCCCGGGGAGACTCGGGCAGGAAAGGCTCCGTGAGATCACGTCTGCGCAGTCTCCACACCGGGAGCTTCAGGCCGGGCGGGGCCTGGTAAGCCCACCATTAGGCCCACGGGGGGCAACGTGGAGAACCGGCCACAGGCTGAGGCGGGTCTTCCCGACTCTGGAAAGTTCCCAGGGTGGGGTCCTGAGCTCAGCCTCTCCGGGAGAGGTCCCCTGTCGCCCCTGCCCCTGCTCTCACCTTGGGCCAGGACCAAGCACTCAGCAAGGGGGAGCTCACCCAGCAGTGCACACCCCCAAGGCACTCTCGGCCCCAGTGTCCGAGGTCGGAGAGGGGCCGGCCTGTAGGGGGCTCTTTTCTTAAACCTCACTCAGGGACATTTTTAGGGCTGTGGTTGCAACTGGGGAGTCTCCTCCCAGACTTACAATGGAACTGTCCTGAGCTGACCTCTGACTGGCTCTTTGCCACCAGGGTGGGCACGGCTTCCAGCAACTCGTCCTCTGGGGAAGGCTTTAACAACAGATGAGGCAAAATTCCCGGCGCTGCCTCAGAACTCAACCCAGAGTCCCCAGAAACTTGCCCAGGACGATGGGGGAGAAAAAAGGTGAAGAGTTGTTTGCAGAAGAAGAAAAAGTGCCTCGAGAGCAGTGGAATGAGAGGCTTGACTTTCCCCCTTCTGGCGTATTAGCTCTTCCCCTGGAGTCCCTGGCCATGGGGGTCCCTGTCCCCAGGCTGATACCCGGTGCTGGGGATCCAGGCTCCCTGACAGGCCTTGCTTATTCCTGCATTTGTACCTGTGTTCATGCCCTCTTCTCCCAAAGTCCTTCTCACAGCCTCCCTAAAGCCTGTCTGCCTGCCTGCAAGGCTCAGCCCGGCCACCCTTCATCCAGGAAGTGTTCCTGCACCTGCTAAGCCCGCCCTTGCCTCTCCCCCACGTCCTCTCCCTCTCCCCCCAGTACTCCCTTCATTTGATAAAGCAGCATGACCAAGCCTTCTGTGGTTGTGCGATAAACACACTGACTCGGCGGCTGTGCTTTGTGCAGCCTGGCTTGTGGCGGATTCCCCAGAGGGAAGACCCAGCTACAGATCACACTCAGCTCTGGCACCGCCCCCTTCCTCTGCTTCCAGCTCCAAACGGGGTGACTGCGGCTGGTCTTCTCTCCCCTGGGTTCATAAAGCAAGTGCCACCTCAGGCCAGCAGACCCTGCCTCTCCAAAGTGGTATTTCTGTCCTCAGCCTCAGTATCTATCTTCCGTTCCTTTAAAAAATACTGCCTATTGCTTTTTAAAACTTTTTATTCCGGAAAAATCTCAAGCATTCACAAAGGTAGAGAGAATGGCATCGTGAATGATCATGATATAACTTCAACTGTTATCAATTCATACCCAATCTTGCTTCTTCTATATTTCCCCGCTCTTTCCCCGACCCCCAAAATAGATTATTTTGAGAGCAAAGCCCAAACATCTTATTATTTCATCTGCCAATATTTCCATGTATCTCTAAAAGACAATGAGTCTTTTAAAAATATAACACAAAATCACCATAACTGAAGAAATATTAACAGCAATTCCCTAATATCGTATCCTATCTAATGTTTAAATGTCCCACCTTGTTTTAGAAATGAATTTTGTTTTTTCTGGTTTTGTTTTTTTCTTTTTGCGGTACGCGGGCCTCTCACTGTTGTGGCCTCTTCCGTTGCGGAGCACAGGCTCCGGACGCGCAGGCTCAGCGGCCGTGGCTCACGGGCCCAGCCGCTCCGCGGCATGATGGGATCTTCCCGGACCGGGGCACGAACCCGCGTCCCCTGAATCGGCAGGCGGACTCTCAACCACTGCGCCACCAGGGAAGCCCTAGAAATGAATTTTTACAGATGGTTTGTTGGCATCATTCCCCAAATGTTACATTTAGGTGGTATTTTACTCGCACAGATTTTCTCATCTATTATAGGCTTATAATATATCCAGTAAATGACAATATATTGGAAATACACACCCAATACATGCTGGGTGGGACACAGAGTCCAGAATTGATCTTAGGTTACCTTGGGTATCTGCTAACACGTAATAAATTATTTGGGGGCAGAAAAGACAGGTATTGGCAGATTCTGTGTTCTCCTGACACCTCTCTCCTTACTTCTCCTGGTTCAGTTTAACTTTGTGCAAGACACGTGATACGCGCTAATTCAATACCATGCCACACCCCACAGAGAGTCAGGGAATTCTGAAGCTAAGTTTCATTACCGGCTTAGAAGAGAACAGAATGATCAAAATGAAATGGAGTTTAGTCAACTGCCAATGTTGAAGAAACTCATGGTATCATAAGCAGTGTTCTCATATCATCACTTTGGAGAAACACCATTCATGAATGTACCTCACACACTGCTCAGCCAAATCTATAGGAGACTGTCGAGTAGGAAAATGAGGTAATCATTTTGATGATCCAGAGTTCTGTTTAAACAATAAAAATGAGATTCTAGAATTCAAATCTAGTGTATGATTTTGTATCAACTGAATATCTCTTTGTATTTACATATAAAAAATTATCATGGGGGAGTTCCTTGGTGGCCTAGTGGTTAGGATTCCGGGCTCTCACTGCCATTGCCCAAGTTCAATCCCTGGTCAGGGAACTGAGATCCTGCAAGCCGTGCAGCGTGGCCAAAAAAAAAAAAAAAAAAAAAATTATCATGGATCTAGAGATTATCATACTAAGTGAACTAAGTCAGACAGAGAAAGACAAATATCATATGATGTTGCTTATATGTAGAATCTAAAAAAATGATATAAATGAACTTATTTACAAAACAGAAATAGACCCACAGACACAGAAAACAAACTTATGGTTACCAAAGGGGAAAGAGGGGGGAGGGATAAATTAGGAGTTTGAGATTAACATATATGCACTAATATATATAACATAGTTAACCAACAAGGTCCTTGTAACTATACTCAATATTTTGTAATAACCTATCAGAGAAAAGAATCTGAAAAAGAATGTATATATTGATATATACATATATTTATATATATAAAACTGAATCACTTTGCTGTATA
>NC_041217.1:24078508-24104961 GCF_002837175.3 Physeter macrocephalus
ATGGATCTAGAGATTATCATACTAAGTGAACTAAGTCAGACAGAGAAAGACAAATATCATATGATGTTGCTTATATGTAGAATCTAAAAAAATGATATAAATGAACTTATTTACAAAACAGAAATAGACCCACAGACACAGAAAACAAACTTATGGTTACCAAAGGGGAAAGAGGGGGGAGGGATAAATTAGGAGTTTGAGATTAACATATATGCACTAATATATATAACATAGTTAACCAACAAGGTCCTTGTAACTATACTCAATATTTTGTAATAACCTATCAGAGAAAAGAATCTGAAAAAGAATGTATATATTGATATATACATATATTTATATATATAAAACTGAATCACTTTGCTGTACACCTGAAACTAACACAATGTAAATCAACTATACTTCAATAAAAAATATCAAATCAACTATATATTCAATTAAAAAGAAATAAAATCAAAACAAAGAGGAGTATAGACAAACAGACTGTGGACAATGAAAATACGGAAAATTTCAAAACTTAAGCTACAAGATCTAGCACTTACCAAATAAAAAATTTTCAGATGAAAAAAGAAATGATAAAAGAAGAGTGATTTGCTGGATGATGATATAGAGCTTAGCTGTTAAATATGATAGCTACTAGCCGTTTGTGGCTACTTAAATTTAAATCAATTAAACTGAAATAAAATTTAAAATTCAGTTCCTTGGGGGCACCAGCCCCATTTAAAGTGCTGAGTAGGCACATTGCAGAAAGAAATGTCAGACAAATGCCAGGTGTGAGGACCAAATACTCTGCTAGTTGTTTCAGTTTTTCTTTTCAAGAGTGTAGACATAAACTTGGAAAATTTATGGTTTCCTTTCTCTGAGGTTGAGATGTTCTTTTAACTTTATTGCATAGCTATGTGAATCGGGGTCGTGAAAGACATACAGAAGAGTCTTTCCTGCTCAGAGGCTTTTGGGTAAAAATCACTGAAAGAAGAAAAGGAATCATCCTTTCAAAAAACTCAACACGCTGGGTTCAAAATCCGTTTCGTGTTTGTTATTTGAATTTATATGACGCTGACTAAACAACAAAAAAAGCTTCTTAACATTTTATCACTTTCCTGGCACATTAATACCTTTTGGGGGTGTTGTCTCTCAATCTCTTGTAACCACTGGTTCTGAAATAAACTTCAGAAACTGAAGAGGCCTGGGCAGAAGAGGAGATGAAATCAAAGCGGGGCCAGGATCAAAGGGGCAAACAGCTCTGGGATCTCAAGGTGAAAGCAGAGCCATCGACTCCCCTCGGCTGCCTTTTCCTGGCTCTCTCTTTAATAAACACCCAGGGCTCCAGAGCCAGGCCTTAGGGCAGCGCAGAGGGGAAGAGAGTACTTAGCACTTGGAGAGGAAAGGCAGGCCTCTGTGATGTTTGGGGGAGTCAGTGACAGGAACCGTGGTGGGAAATGTGGAGGAAGCAGAACAGGATGGTGACCCCAGATGGTTCCATCCTCCCCAGCCTGGGCTGTTACGGAGCCAGTCTTGGCTCCAGAGAATAATGTTTTCTTCATGTGTCGCTTTTCTACTGCGTTTTTACTTGTATTTACCAGCTTTCCCCCCATTATACAGGAAGCATCTCTGAAAACTGTCTTCTATTTCACCTTGCCCTTCCTTTGTGTCTATTTCAATAGGTGTTACTGACAGACCAAATATAAATAACGGCCAAAAGCGCTCAGCAAATCAAGCGGTAAGGAGCAGAGCCCACGTGTTAGTGAGGGGGAATCAGACCCCTGACCTCAGTGATCCTTGTCTTCGGCTAACAGTGAACTTTGGTTTGCTATTCTGTAACTGGTAAACTGACTTGCTTTGGTAGAAGAAAGTACTTTACAGAGCTTATGTAAAAGGTACTTAAATTTCACAGATTATCTATTTTGGGAAAGAACTTGCAATAATTATTTTTTAAGATATTGCCAAGGATCGGGCTCTTTCCATTTTGCATTTGGAGAAACAGGTATAGAAGAATGAACAAATATTCGTTGTGCATTCGCAGCAGGGTAAATGAGTAAGGAATCTAGAACTTGGATTTAGTGAAAACCACTTATGATTTTTTAGGTGTTTGTCAAGCAAAAGAGAAGCAGAAAATAACTTTAGAGTGAACGTACTCCCTAGAGACCCTGTAGAGGCTAACAGAATGCTCACCTTAGTCAATGAAAAGCCCAAGAGGACTGGGAAAACTGTTCCTACTGTGCAGTAACACCTCTTTTCAGATATATTACTTTGCATTATTTGCTTCAGTTTTTAAAAATTAGTTTTTTTTTTAAATTCAGATTTTACCAGTTTTTCCACTAATGTTCCTTTTCCTTTTCCAAGGATCCAACTCAGAATACCACATTGCATTTAGTCATCAAAAAACTAGGTTTTAAAAATGAACTTATAACAATAATACAGGCACATAATTTAAAAAATAATAAAGCACACCGAAGGGTATAAAATAAAGTCTCCAACTATAACACTTCACTCTAAATTCCAACCCTGGGTTTCTACTGTCTCCTCAGCGAGGTTATTTTTTTAGGTATCTGCAAGCACAGACCATTCAAACTTCATTTTAGAACAAGAGGAGAGAAGGGGAAAGGCTGAAATCTTATTTCAACATAGAGGATTATAATTCCACACAGACTCTCAGGAAAAGTCATAAGAAGATAATGCTCATTTAGTCAGTTTGGAGGATTATCAAGCTGCAAATTGAACACTGCAATTTCTTACCACCGGTTTAAAAGACAGAGAAAAGACTGTCTTACATGTTTAGATTTCTTCATCAAATCGCCACCAGGCACTCCATTCGTGTCTGCAGGTCCATTTTCCTGGCAAAACTGCACAACAGGCTGGTTCGGGGGCCCCTCACAGTGAGCAGATAGCAGCAGAGGGTGGGGGGATTTCCACACAGGCCGGAGAATGCTGATGACTCTTGACCCCTGGGCAGAGTTTCTGGGTTGCTGGGCCATCTGGCTCTTAAACCTCAGCTGGCAGCCAGCAGCTGGCAAACCTCTGCTTTCCTTGTGTGGTTGGCCTCCTGATCTCAGAGCGACAGCAGTGGAACTCGGGGTCTGCGTGGATCTGGCTCCATCACCTCTGCCTATGACTGGGAACCCAATGGGCCCAATGTGCCTGGAAGAGAACAACCCCGAGACTGGAGAGGGCCAGGGTGCTTCATCCTCCTCTGAGGCTGGCAGGGGAGCTCAGCAGGGGTCCCGGGGGTCATATCTGGAGACCAGCTCAGCACAGTGCCTTTGGAGTCATTTGGGCCTCGTCTAGATTGTGGAGTGTTTCTTGATTTGTAAAACTGGGATAGGAATACCTACTTCATGGGTACATAAGTAAAGCACAGCCTAGCACAGTGACACTACAAAAATGGTTTCTGAATTAATGAAAGAATGAAGGAGCATAGTAAAATAAGAGGGTCTGACCTCCCATCCCATACATCCTCTGCCTAAAAACCCCAATGACCTGGCTAAGGAATAAGGGAGGAAGGGAGGAGAAGGGAGAAAGAGAAAGACGGGGTAAGGGGTGGGTGCAGATGGAGGAGCAGGCTGTGAGAATGGTCAGACTGCCTACAAGAGCCTCAGGGGCTGCGCAAGGGCTCTGGGACACGGTCCCTGATCCTATCCCCTATCCCCACAGGGAGAGAATCAAGCACAGGGCTCCTCTTTGCAGCTGCCCCAAGAATCCTTTTTGCTTTGACACCTGGAAAGTCCATCCAGGACGAAAATATCCCAGCTCTTCCTGAGGCTGTCTTGTAGCATTCTAGAATGGATAGAGACAGGTGGGGACTGTAGCCTAAGAGACCCTCCCAACTCAGAGCCCTCTCTGAGTCAGTGACAGTAAATGGTCCTGGTGAAATCAGGGCTCAGGTTCTGGGAGCAAGAAGACCCAGGCCTTTGGGCTCCTCTCCTGAGGACATGCACTCTGGTGGAGCAGTTCCCATACTGGACCATGAGTTTCTATAGAGTGAATTCACTGGCATCCAATTCAACAGATGTTAATTGGTGCCTTATGCATAGCACCTTATGCATAGTAGATGTACAAAGCAGACACTCAGACTTGAATGAGAGAAGTGGTTCCTGTTAAGACTTTACAATCTAGGAGGGGAAGCAGATACATAAACCATAACCACAGTACAAATCAGGGTAAAACGGGAACCTTAAATGAGGACCAAAGGGCAGAGGCAAGAGAGAGTGGAAACTTGGTGGTGCCCCTTTCATCTCCTCCCTTCCAGCTCAGACGCGTCTTGAGCATTGTTGGCTATCTCCAGAAAGGCCAGATCAGGAGTCAATAAATGAGTCTAGAAAGGCACATTCTCAACCCTGCTGTGCCTAAGGTACCCTTATTCCTAGGCCTACAGGGACATTCCAGACAAAAGGTCTCCTCCCCTCCAAGGTGAGTTTACTGCCTCTCTTTGAGGTCTCTTTATCTGCACCCCCTTCTTCTGATTCAGGATTTGTTAGGGAGGCTTGCGGAGGACAGGGGCTGGGCTGTTTGACCAACCTGGTACAGGGTCTAGCACATAGCAGGGGGGGGTAAATAAATACCTTTAATGACGACAGACGGGGCAGCGGGCAAGGATCACTGACCTGGCCATGCGAGAGAGAGGCGGCCGCCGGCCCTCGCCGCCCTGAGCGGGTGACCTGACCCCAGAGGAGGGCGGTTCCGCCCGCACTCCGCCCACGCACTCGAGGAGCCCCTCGCCGCGGCGCTCCCGGGGCAGACCTGCTCTGGGGGATGTGGATTGCGGTGGCGGTGGCGGGGCTGGCGGGGCGGATGAACGGGGGAGGGGTCGGAGGGGGCCCCGGCCCAAGTTCACGCCTCCCTCCCTCCATCCCACGGGCAGCGGAAGCGATTATTCCCCACCGGCGTCTGGCGGGGCGGGGGGCGGGCTCGCACCCCGAAGAGACACGGGCCTCCCCGCGTCCACCCCTTTGATCGCGCCGCCACACCGGGCCCCCTCCCTCGGCCCCGGGGCCGGTATAACTAGAGGCCGTGCCCCTCCCGGCGGCGCACTGGGGTCCGGCAGCGATGGCCGCAGCTGAACCCAGCCAGCTCCAGTTCGGGGAGATCGCCGCGCCCCCCGCCTACCGGCCCGCCCACCCCGGCGGGGCGTTCCCGCCGCCCCCGAACCCCGCCGCTGCTCTGCTCCCCGCGCGTCCCTCGGGCCCCGGTCCGGAGCGCGGCGCCCCGGTGGCCTTCGCCGGCTTTCTCGGGAGGGGTCTCGGGCCCGCGGCGCCGCCCTCCGCCGCCCTGGGCCCGCCTGCGCCCCCTAAAGGCGCGGCCGTCCCGTCGGCGTCGCAGCGCCGAAAGCGCACGTCGTTCAGACCCGAGCAGCTGCAGCTGCTGGAGCTCGTCTTCCGCCGGACCATGTACCCCGACATCCACCTGCGTGAGCGCCTGGCCGCGCTCACCTTGCTCCCGGAGTCCAGGATCCAGGTGAGCGGCCGCGGCGGGCCGGCACGTTCGCCGGTGCCACCTGCTTGACGTTGGGCAAGTTCCTTCCCTTGAGCCTCGGTGTCCTCGGCTGTAAAACCAGTACCTGTTGTCTACGGTGATTGTGAGGCTTAAATGAAATAATTCAGCCGCACGCTCAATGACTCTGCCTCTCACTGCTGAGGATAATAAGGGCCCCTCCGAGGAGGCTAGCTGGTCTCTTGAAATGGTCAGAAAGTAAATCCTCAGCAGGAAGGTAATAGGAAGTATTTTCACACTTTTTCCTTATCCAGGAAGAAGGGACAGATGAGGCACAGTTGGTGTTTCCTCCTGCTGGCTCACCAAGTTGCCCCCTGGGCCCCTAGGCCACTTTCTTGGCAGGTATTGGGTCTGCAATGTGGGTTGTAAAGGATGTAGCGTCTTGGGGTAAAGCCTGAAGCATATGGAGCTTCTCGTCAGAGTTTGAAAAATCTAGCGCAACGTGCGTTTGTTGCCTAAAGTAATAAGGACAGGTTCCTCGGTATTTGTGGGGAAATAGTGAGCTGAAAAATTTATTCATAGAAGTGAATGAAGTCCACTGAGCAAAATGCCTCCTTAAATAATTTGACAAGGGAGCACACTTTCGAAAACTAATTTTCCAAATTCTTTTACGGGCTATCATCTTTAAGCATAGTAGCATTTTTTCCTAAAATTCTTAAGTGCTGCTATTTCTGTGGCCTCATTTTTCATTGCAGATGTCCCTATATAAAGTATAGCTAGAACTAGGTATTATTCCAATTTTGCATCTGGGAATGGTGAGGCCGAGAAAGCTAGGTGCTCTGATTTGTGAAGTGTTCTGTGAAAACCATAAGGTTTGGGAGCAGGGAGCCAGGGCATGTTAAACTGGAACTTATTATGAACTATGAAGGTGTAATAGTAGCATGAGGACTCCAATCAAAAGCAGTTTCTTTCCCCCCGCTTCCAGGTGTGGTTCCAGAACAGGCGCGCCAAGTCGCGTCGTCAGAGCGGGAAATCCTTTCAGCCTTCAGCCAGGCCAGAGCTTTTCCTCCACCACTCTGCTTGTGAAACTGAAGCAGAATATTTGAAGCCCCACCTGCCTCTGGAGGTAGATGTGAACTGCCTGCCGGATCCCAACAAGGTTGGAGGAGACATCTCCGACCCTAGCTCCCAAGCTCAGAATTTTGAAACCTATTCTCCTCTCTCTGAAGACATTGGTTCAAAGCTGGACTCATGGGAGGAACACATCTTTTCTGCCTTTGGTAACTCTTGAGGGGTCTGGGAGAATTCAGGATAAGTTCAGAGGAACCATGACTGACAGCCAGGGAGACACACATCAGAGTACCATCCTTTCTGGCTTCCATGTTAAGGACTCATCCATGTTAACCTTGGTAATGGTTTTGGGTCATCTCTCACCTGTGAAGCTTCTTCCCCTTTTGCCCGTGAACTTTTGCCCATGGCCTGTTCTTTCTTTATAGTACACACCCCCTAGGAGTTCTGGCATTTTTTACCAGTGCATCTCCAAATCTGCACTTTCATTTTGGTCTGCATACCTGCTCCTTCCTACCAGTCCTGTTGTTATTTTTTCGAACTAGTTTTTCAGAACTCACCATCTTCACAAGAACTTCTTGGTTCGACTCAGTTTCCCCTTGTGCTTAACAGTTGCTGTCTTCATATGGCTCCTCCAAGGCTTATACCCTTAGACTCATGTTAACCCAGCTCCTTCAATCCTCATCCTATCAAGATTTACTACTTTTTAAATTTGGCCTGACATCTTTATGCTCATTCGTAGCTCCAGTGATTCTGCATCCAGATTATTCAAGAGCCCCCTGCCTCAAGTTTCTCAGCTTTTAAAAACTACTCTCTAGAAATCTGTAGTAGCCTCCAATTGCTACCAAATTATAAAAACGTTTTGGTTACCCTTCCAGATAACTGGCATTGATAGCCTACAGGACAATTATGTGCATCTTCTTAGGGTCACCCATCCACAATATATATATGCCTCTGTCTCAAAGCCACTCCTTTCAGTTTTAGAACTAAATGAATAACCTCTCTTTCAAAACACTCTAGACCTCCCTCTTTCTGAAGGCTGTAACTTTTTCTAATCCTCATTTTGTGCCTGTTAGTTCAATCACTGCAGCATTACCCTTAGCACTTGTTATTGTACTTCTGTGCAACTTCAGTTTATTATTATTAAATGTTTTCCACAAATGTTTCACTGTAATTCCATTTAAATGAGTTCTGTCCTTTAGATAGCACTTAGTACAGCGCTTCACTCCGTAACTGCTCAGTACGTATTTTGTGGTCATGAGAAACATTTCTAAAAGAAAAGTTTCTGCAAATGTAGTTTATAAAGCCAGTAATCATGGTATCAGCAGGCCACTGTGCTGAGAAATTTAACTTGGTTAAAAGTCTATCCAGCTTTTTCAAAGTTTAGTAACATGAGTCTTCTGGTTTCAGGAGATTTCTCTTTCCCAATTTATATGATAAGAATGTATGTAAATTACTAAGTTAGCCCAAGATAAATTATTGCTTCGAGATTTTGAGGGTTTTCAAACTCCTAAGGACAAAAGGAAACTGCTTGTATATGAGGTAGTCATAGGTGAGGTTTCTCTGTAAACTGTGCTTTGGAGGCGGCTCATGAGAAGCCATGGCTGGGGCCAGGACTCAGGTTTGTCCTTTTTTTTTTTTTTTTAAAATGGACTTTTTTTTTCTTTTGGCCATGCCACGCAACTTGCAGGATCTTAGTTCCCCGACCAGGATTGAACCTGGGCCCTTGGCAGTGAAAGTGCGGAGTCCTAACCACCAGGACCGCCAGGGAATTCCCCAGGACTCAGGTCTTGATGATTCCTAGAAGAGTCAGAGCTATGCTGAATGTCTCAGAGATCATACATGCCAGTTACCCTGATTTTCATAGAGGTGTTAAATGGCTTGCACTTTTCAGAGTAGCAAATCCACTATTAAAAGCAACCAGGACATAGTTCAGGCTTTAGTAGCAGACTTGCCTTCTGAACCCTTAGAAGCTGTCTGAAACCAAAAATGAAATGATAAACATTAGCTCTTACCATTTTCAGTGCTTGTTATGTGCCAAACGTCGTGCTCGGGGCTTGCCCCCGGGCTGGCCAGGAAGTCTCACAATCACAGAGCGCTTCCTTTGCATTTAGACTTGTGACAAGGCCAAATGAGATGATACAAATACATTCACAACTGAGAGACATACAATAATTAACTGACAGTCCAGTCCCCTGCCGGGGAGAGACGCCCGCTGGGGGAAGCGCAGGGCAGGGGCCCCACCTGCCCCAAAGCTTGGGTCTGCAGCCAAGTGGGTGCGCGTCGCCTCCTGTCCGCGTCTGTTTCCCCACTTGTACCAGAAAATACTACAGTACTGCACCATCTCTGGACGGTTGAATCTGAAGATGTGGAACCACAGACAAGGAGGAACTACATATAGGAGAGATGACTGTGAAGTTACACGGGGATTTCCCACGGCAGGGAGGGTTGGCCCCTAACGCCCTCCCCACACCATGTTCAAGGGTCAACTGTGTATCAGTCTTTTCCTTTATTGTTAGCACGTTGTGCGTCCAGTTGAAGACATCTTTCCTGCTCCTGGATTATAAAGGTATTTTCCTGGGTTGTCGTCCTACAGTGGCCTTTCCCCTTTAGGCTTTCAGTCCACCTGGACTTGACTTTTGAATATGGTGTGAGGTGGGGGGCAAGTCTCATTTGTCTGTCTGTCAAACTGTCCCAGCACCAGATTAACTTTTCAGTTACATCAGCAACTAATGGCTTTATTTTAAAAAGTAATAGAAACACTCCTACTAAAGTTAGTGAAGTACAAACCACTTCTTTCTTATCTATGGGCAACTGGAAGATTTTTGTTGGTTTTTTTTGTTGTTGTTGTTAGGGAAAGAAACCATTATAAAAAACCATTTACACTACTTTATTTCACTTAAACATTCGTGTGTCAGGATATTTTTATTTTATCATAAATGATTACTTAAATCACTGGCATAAACATTCCTGAATTTTGAATCACTTTAATTATAAATACTAAATATAAATTTTAAAAAGCTAGAAAGACAATTTAAACACATTTTACATGAAAAACTTAAAACATTCGGTGTTTATTTTCTTTCCGTTCTTACTTTTCCTGGATGTTCTCAAATAAAAAAAGCAAATGACTTAAAAAAAAATAAACTTGCAGTCCACTAAGGATCACATTTAAAGGAAACTTGGTAATTAGCTTATTAACTTTATCATTGCATTTACATTGCGTTATGTTCTGTTTTCCCCAGTGAAGAGTTTAGAAAATCTACAAATATTTAAATATTGCCACAATTTTTAATGTGGGATCCTCTAAGAACAGTGATCTGTACCCCTCTCAAGCTCTTAGGAGACCCTAACTGCTAAATGTGTCTGTTATAGGCACTATATGTTTATTCCTCACAACTGCCATATAAGGTAGGGACTATTATTGTTTTAAAGATTACGAATTTTAAGTAGTGGTTGACAAATCACATAGCTAACAAATGATGGCCAGGACTCAAATCTAGGACTAACTCAGTCCACCATTTATTCACCACCATATAATGCCTGCTATATTGGCCTGGCCTTTTAAGTTAGGACTAATGATAATGTGACAGGATTAAAGGCAACTCCTTAAGCAGAATTTGTACACCCAAGTGAGTACTGTCTCATGTTTCAAAGCAATCATCATGGAGGACCATACTTTTACTCCAGTGCACTAATGTTGCTTAGAACTCTTTTGAGACTCTTATTTGTTCATTTGTTCCACAAATATTTGGTACCTATAAAAGGTACTTTATCAGGGCCTGGAAATAAAATGGTAAGCAAAACCAGCAACGGTCCCTCCCCTCATGGACCAAAGAGGCCAGTATGGAACAAAAGAAGAAATATAAAATTGCAAATGTGACAAAGTGCTGGAAGGAGGGGTACACGAAGACCTGGAGATGATGTTCTGTGGTCAAAGAAAGCTTCCCTGAGAAAGTGATGCTGAAGGTAAGATCTGTAGCATGATCAGGAGTTATCACGGTAAAAGAAGAGGGAACACAGAGGTCACTGAGTGTACAAAGGCCCTGTGGAGTAAGGAGCAGGATGGAGAAATTGTAGGGGAGGCTAGATCATGCCTGGCTGTGTAGGTCTTGTAAGAGAGTTTTGAAATTGTCCCGAGAGCCGTAAGACTTCAGATGGGGACAACATGACCAGTCCTGTGTTCTAAGAGTATCGCTCTGGCTGCATCTGAGGAGAGCTGAGTGGATACTGGGAGATAAGTTAGGGAAATGACTGCTGTGTTCCAGGCTAGTGATGATGGCAGCTGGGTTCAGAGTACTGGTGATAGTGCAGATGGAGAAAAGTGCATGAATTCACGGGAAAAAAAATTTTAATTGGCAAGTTGTTTTGTAGATTCTCAACGGTAGCAAGTGAATCTGATTTTTGGAACTAACAGTAATTCAGAACCAAATCTACGTTAACACCTGATATGCTTGCTTGCTCGCTCAGTCTGGCTTTGATAGTTTTCTTTAGAGCTCCAAAAATGTGTTAAGCAGTGGCAGCATCATTTAAATGAATGTACAGCTGACCCCAAATGACTACTTTGAATTATACAGATTTCTTCTTCCTTACACAAAAATAAAATTCAAATATATTCTTAGGCACAGTTCTTGCCATCAACATATGATGGCACTGAAAGATACGGACAATGCTTAGTTAAATATGTGCAAAACCAGGTATAATTTATTTTATTTTATTATTTTTTTAACACCTTTATTGGAGTATAATTGCTTTACAATGACGAGGTATAATTTCAGTGTGACAAGTTGGCCTTAAGAAATGTAAAAGAAAAAATGTAAAAAATGCTTACCTAAGTCTAGGCAGAATATATTAAAAAATAAACCCTTCTCTAGGTCTACAGTAAGCCAAGTAACTTACTTGCTTAGTGTTTTCCACAGTGATTACTCAGTGATGGGAAAAAAAAACCCCTAATGATATTTTAATTCAAAATGACTTGGTAATTAATCTGTACCGTTTTTCCTAAAAATATAATTTAGTGGAAATGATAATTTTTAAAAACTTTTTAAATAGAAGGAATACTTATCAACTTGTATTAATTAAATGAAAATGTAGATCATATTAATTTTCATAGATCAATTTATTTAGAATTACAAATATTAAGAATAAAAGATTTATGCATTTCTTAATTAACATAACAGTTTAGCTAAATATAAACTCTGCACTAAAGTTCTGCAGTGGCACAATACCAACAAAGAATATGGAAGCATTTTTAAACTATACAAAAATTTCAAATGGAAAATAATCTTGTTTCAGTTTTATTATACATTAACATATAAAAAGTCTCATTTTATGAGACATCTAAAAGAATCAAAGCCACTTCTACAACTATACCTTAAACTCCAAATCTGAAAACAATTTATTTTATTTTGACTTTATAATATTCTATATTAAAACAGAGAAAATTCCAAATACACACTTTTTACAAGATTAACATCTTAGGCAGGGTTTTCCTTAAAAAACCAAAAACCAAAAAAGCCCACAACCGAATACAAACCTTTTTCTCCATTTCCTAGCACTGGCTATTATATTTGTTTTCCTTATAAAATCTTTTTACTTTAAAAATTGTGTAACTGTTGGATTTTAACCAGTAATCTGGTTCAAACGTTGTGCAAATAAACAAAAAATATGAAAATAGTGTGTTATCAGTCTTTTTTTTTAAAAAATAAATCCCATAACAATAGCACATCTTCCCCTGAATTGATGGGAAGAGACATGCCAAATCCATTTGCTGAAATTAAGCATCTTGCAGTAATGTTTCTTTCCTGCTCCTTCATTTTCTTTCAACAGACAAACAACAAACGTTTCTTTTATAAATTATGATAAATTAAAATATTTATTATTATAAAATGATCTATAGAACCATGTCACATTGCAAGTATATATCATATATACTTGTAAAGTCCATATTTCCCACCTATATTCCAGTGGCTTCCTAAAAATGAGGACTTCCCATATCTCCTGATGTTATCTTTTGAAGACTGAGGTGGTGATCAACTAAATGAACTGGAGTTGTAATTTTCTAGATGGAATTTCCACATTGCCATGCATAATGCACAAAAAGACCATGTTTCTTCACGTTCTCCACTGTAGTCAGTAGTTGTCTGCATGGGCTGGGTTGAATTCATGCACGTTAAAAAGATGGTCAACATATTCTTCCATGAAATTATATTATGTTCAGACATTTTCAGTTTAAAAGTACTTGCTAATAAACATATGTAACATAAGCAGTGCTACTGCAGCTGAATAATAAAAGAAAAATAAATATAATGCTGGTCAGCAATGCTGGTTTAAGAAGCAGTACAGTATATTAAAATGCCTTATTTGGAGATTTAAATTTCCCTTGTTTTCCAGCAGTTAGGTTATTTGGTGTTGGAAGCCTATATAAAGGAAGAGAACTTCTCAAAAACAATGTCCTATGCAGTTGGAATAATTAAATCTTCTATTCAGTCTCTGTTGGTGTTATTTGCTGCAAAGGCATGTAAGTTTCCCATCTGGCTCAGGCCGCTCTGAATATGTGCAACATGAATTTCTACATTATTCTGAAAGCAACTAAAGAAAGAAGAAACATGGTTAACTACATTATCTCACAAAATAAAGAAAAACAATTTTTAAAAAAGGCAGAGCTGAATTGCAGTTAGGAAATAGCTAAGATAATGACCCCACGTAATAAGAAATCTTCCCTTTACATTAGCCATAATTCTACTTCAGTAGTAATTGAAAAAGTATATTTGAAAGAAGCAAAGAAGTCACGGGAGTACGGGAAAGAGAGGACGAATCTCTCTTTGGGGAAGACTTCTAAGTTGAAATCCATGCTAAACCCAAACCTAAATATTATATGTCTTCTGATTCCTTTATATAAAAAAATCCATCTGAAAATTCTACTCTGTCAATAGACTGGATATAACCGAAAAGCTCGTTTACAATTTATTTAAAGGATAAAAATCATATGAATACTTCATAAATATGTAAAAGTCTTCAAGCTTATACTGGAAATCACTATGAATTTAATATAAAAATAATTTGAATACATCTAATGAATTACCTGATATTAGAAGCATCTATTGTACTCTTGATATCATTTAATGAATCTGTAAGTGATTTAAATTCAAAGGAATTCAGGTCTCCTCCTTCTGCCAGACACTAAAGGAAAAAATATTTCAAAATTTAATTCAATTATAGTTCAGATACAAACACTCTGCTCTAATATACAGTTTAATTTTTTAGCAACAACTTAATTAGCATAGTTTGTTTAGGTGTCAAAATTAAGAAAATATTCTTAATATTTTCTCTGAAAAGTTCTCCGAAATTTACCTTAATTTGTAATAAAATAGCTGTAAGCCTGGAGATTAAGTCGGTCAGATTTTCGTTTTCGACACAGGGCTGTCCTGTTGAGGAATTTGCATGCCGAACAATTTCCTGTGCTTCTTCCTCACACCTTCGTCTCATATCTGTCGGCTGATCTGCAGGCTGGAGCCCTTGGTCTGGAGCAAGCTGAATACAGATGATTAAAACATAAGATATACATTCATAAGGTCATGATAATTTCTGTGTGTTTGTGCCCTGTTTTCAGGTTAGGATTTTTATAAATCTAGCATTTATAACAAAAATGATGCTCACTCTTACCTTAGAAGTTTTTTCTCCTCTAATTGTATTTTTTTTTCTGATTTGTTTTATATTTTTGGTAACTTTTAATTTTGAGATACTTTAAAACTTCTAAAAAAGAATAGAACAAAAAACTCTTGATAACCTTTTACCCAGATTCACTAACTGCTTATGGTTTACTGTTTGACTTAACATTTGATCTTTCTCTGTCTGTATATAATTTTTTTTCTCTTAACTATTTGAGAATAAGTTGCAAACACTGTGCCTCTTTACCCCTAAATACTCCAGTTTGTACTTCCTAAGTCCAAGGATATTCTCTTACATAACCACAGTGCAGTGATCACAATCAGGAATTTAGCACTATTTATAATGCCATTTTCTAACAGTCTATATTCACATTTCATCAACTGTCCCAACACATAGCTAGTTTTCCCCCTGAAAACATTTGGTTGTCCTGTCTCTCTAGACTCCTTTACTCTGGAACAGTTCCTCGGTCTTTTCATGACCTTGATATTTTTGAACAGTATCAGCCAATTATTTTGCATAATATCCCTCAATGTGGGTTTGTCTGTTTCCTTTTGATTAGACTAAGGTTATACACCTTTGGCAGGAACACCACAAAAGTGATACTGAGTTCTTCTCAGTGCATGGTGAGCAGGAGGCACATGATATTTATCTGTCCCACTACTGCTGATGTTCTCTTTGATCACCTCGGTTAAAGTAGCTATGTGCCTCCTAATCATCCCAGAGAGCTTCCTTGATCATTCTTAGAGCAGCACACTGCTTGCTCCACCATGGGATGTGCCATAAGTTATTTAGCCAACTCCCTATGTATGGGCATTTAGGTTTTTTCTAATATTTTGCGATTATCAGTAACACTGCAGTGAAGAACCTTGTCTTCTAATACTTAAAAGTTTTTTTTAATTGAAGTATACATAAACATATAAAAGGATACAAATCCTAAAGTGTATGGGTTAATGAATTTTCACAGATCAAACCTGAGAAATCAGCATCGAGATTAAAATGGAACATTACCAGCCCCTCAGAGACCAATTGTCATCTTCCAGTATAATACTCCAAGGGTAACCACCATCCTGACTTCTAGTATCGTATGTTGGCTTTTGCTGGCTTTTTGACCTTTACATAAATGGAATCATGCATTATATATTCTTTTGTGTCTGACTTTATCTGTTCAATATTTACGTATGAACAAATGTTCACGTATTTGTGAGTTCATCATCCATGGTGTTGTGAGTAGTTGAGTTCATTCATTCATTTTTTTTTCTAAGATTTTTTTTTCATGTGGACTATTTTTTTAAAGAAGTCTTTATTGAATCTGTTACAGTATTGCTTGTTTTATGTTTTGGTTTTTTGGCTGCAAGGCATGTGGGATCTTAGCTCCCTGACCAGGGATCGAACCTGCACCTCCTGCACTGAAGGGAAAGTCTTAACCACTGGACCGCCAAGGAAGTCCCAGAGTTCATTCATTCTTATTGCTGAGAATTCCATTGTATATTATATGTCAGTTTACTGATTCATTCTAGTATTGATGGGTATTTGGGTAATTTCTAATTTCTGGCTATAATGAACAGTGATGCTGTGTATGTTCTAGTGTATATCTTTTGGTAAATACATGTTCACATATATTTGGTATACATTTAGAAGTAGACTTGCTTGTTCTTATTTTAAAATCACTATTGTACTTCCATAAGAACTTTGTGAAAATTAAATCATTTTACTCCATTAGGAAATGAGCCTATCACATATGGCCTTGCGTACATAATGAGATACAAAAAGACTGGTGAGCAATCCACTTCTGCATGTTTTGTTACATGTTATTTTGGACTGCTTGGTTTGCACCTCTTATGGATGGTTGCTAGTCCATGGAGAGAACTCTATTTGCCAGGACACACATATTGCTATGTAGGTAAATGACAATTACCCGGAAAATAAAAATAAATGATAATGGATGGCTAAAGGAATGAGCAAAATATACTCAGAGTTTAGTTACAGGTAATCACAGTTCATTTCCCTCAGTTCTATTCAAGTGGATTGATAACATCACCAATGGCAGATCTTTGGGACTTAACTATGAGGCTAGCATCATAAAAAACTGTTTAAGAATCTCATATCACAAATAGAGATGGCTTTAAATAAACCCATGCACTTATGGTCAATTAATTTACAACAAAGAGGCAAGAATATACAATTGAGAAAAGGCAGTCTCTTCAATAAATGGTGCTAGGAAAAATGGACAGCTACATGTAAAATAACGAAATTAGAACATTCTCTAACACCATGTACAAAAACAAACTCAAAATGGATTAAAGACCTAAATGTAAGACCAGATACTATAAAACTCCTAGAGGAAAACATAGGCAGAACATTCTTTGACATAAATTGCAGCAATATTTTTTTGGATCCTCCTAGAGTAATGGAAACAAAAGCAAAATAAACAAATGGGACCTAATTAAACTTAAGAGCTTTTGCACAGCAAAAGAAACTAAATAAAACAAAAAGACAACCTACTGAATGGGAGAAAATATTTGCAAACGATGCAACCAACAAGGGATTAATTTCCAAAATATACAAACAGCTTATACAGCTCAATATCAAAAAGCAAACAACCCAATAAACACATGGGCAGAAGATCTAAAGAGACATTTCCCCAAAGACGACATTCAGATGGCCAACAGGAACATGAAAAGATGCTCCACATCTCTAATTATTAGAGAAACGCAAATCAAAACTACAATGAGGTATCACCTCACACTGGTCAGAATGGCCATCATCAAAAATTCTATAAATAATAAATACTGGAGAGGGTGTGGAGAAAGGGGTACCCTCAGACACTGTTGGTGGGAATATAAATTGGTACAGCCAGTATGGAGAATGGTATGGAGGTTCCTTAAAAAACTAAAAATAGAGTTACCATTATGATCCAGCAATCCCACTCCTGGGCATATATCCAGAAAAGATGAAAACTCTAATTCAAAAGATACATGCACCCCAATGTTCACAGAAGCACTATTTACAACAGCCAAGACATGGAAACAACCTAAATGTCCATCAGCAGATGAATGGATAAAGAAGATGCGGTATAATATAAGAAAAAACCAAAACAGAACAAAACAAGAAGATGTGGTACATACATACAATGGAATATAACTCAGCCATAAAAAAGAATGCAATAATGCCATTTGCAGCAACATGGATGGACCTAGAGATAATCATAAGTGAAGTAAGTCAGACAGATAAAGACAAAGATCATATATCACTTAAACATGGAATCTAAAAAAAATGATACAAAAAAAGATTAAAAAATGATATAAATAAACTTATTTACAAAACAGAAATAGACTCACAGACACAGAAAAGGGGACATATAAAGGGTTACCAAAGGGTTTCCCAAGGGGTGGGGGAAGGATAAATTAGGAATTTGGGATTAATAGATATACACTACCATATATAAAACAGATAAACAGTAAGGACCTACTGTATAGCACAAGGAACTATATTCAATATCTTGTAATAACCTATAATGGAAAAGAATCTGAAAAAGAATATATATAATTATATATATAAAATTCAGATACATATATATATGTATCTGAATTACTTTGCTGTACACCTGAAACATTGTAAATCAACTATACTTGAAAAAAAAAATAAGAGTGGCTTCGCTGGAAATATACAGCCTCTAAGAAAGCAAATGCAGGAGCACACTAAACTCATCACAATCATCTAATTCTTACCTTTTAGTAAGAAACTCAAATTTTAGGTGAACCTGTTGAACCACCATCATATATATAATTATATGTGCATGATAATGATAACAATAATGATAATTCACAAATAACCCTATAATCTATGTGACTGAAGTTCAAGAATCTATAGTTCTAATGTAAAGTTTATTTATTTATTTATTTTTTTTTTTGTGGTATGCGGGCCTCCCTCTGCTGCGGCCTCTCCCGTCGCGGAGCACAGGCTCCGGACGCGCAGGCCCAGCGGCCATGGCTCACGGGCCCAGCCGCTCCGCGGCATGTGGGATCCTCCCAGACCGGGGCGCGAACCCGGTTCCCCTGCATCGGCAGGCGGACGCGCAACCACTGCGCCACCAGGGAAGCCCGTAAAGTTTATTTTTTAAATTTTTATTTATTTTTAAAATTGTTTTGGCCACGCCACATGGCTTGTGGGGTCTTAGTTCCCTGACCAGGGATTGAACCTGGGCCCTTGGCAGTGAAAGCACGGACTCTGAACCAGGGAATTCCCAAATATAAAGTTTAAAAAGGAACAAACAAAATTATATACACAGCATGATCATAACTTTGTGAGAAAAAGCATGTATGGTAAAAAAAAAAATTAGGAGGAAGTAAACTAAAATATAGTCTTTGGGGTAGTGGAATTAAAAGAAATTATTTTTCTGGATGTTTCTAAATTTCAGGAGAGCTATAATATAATCATTTGTAATTCAAACAAACAGAAAACCAACAGAATTGATAGCTCACTGTGTATAAAGCACTCTTCAATACTGATGCTGTAAGGAATAGAAATATATATAAAATATGGTTCTGCTAAAGGATCTTGGCTTAATTTGGATTTTCTGAAATGTGATGGTAATAGTATTAAGCTTCAGGTAAGAGTGGAGGTCATAATCCCCTCAAGGGAAATTCATACAAATTACCTACCTCATAGCAGTACTGTTGAACTTTATGCAAAACTTTGTTTAGGTCCTTGTTCAGTTGTTCAAGCTCTAGAACAATCGTTGCATATCTCCGCTGAAATTCAATGCCAATGGGCATGGAATACGATTTCTGAGAAGAAAAAAGAAAAGTCAGATTTTGATAAATTTTTTTTTAACAAATGTGATTTCAATTTCTAACAGGACATTGGACTTACTCAAAATAGACTAAAGATTATTAAAACAGTCTGTACTCAATGTTACACTTCTTAAATGTGATAATGGTATTATTGCTGTTTAGGAGATTGTTCTTAGGAGTGTCATGATGTCTGTCATTTACTTTTTTAAAAAAATATATATTTATTTATTTATTTTTGGCTGCGTTGGGTCTTCGTTGCTGTGCACGGGCTTTCTCTAGTTGTGGCGAGCGGGGGCTCATCTTCGTTGTGGTGCGCGGGCTTCTCATTGCGGTGGCTTCTCTTGTTGCGGAGCATGGGCTCTAGGTGCGCAGGCTTCAGTAGTTGTGGCACGCGGGCTCAGTAGTTGTGGCTCACAGGCTCTAGACCGCAGGGCTCAGTGGTTGTGGCACATGGGCTTAGTTGCTCCGCAGCATGTGGGATCTTCCCAGACCAGGGATCAAACCTGTGTCCCCTGCATTGGCAGGCGGATTCTTAACCACTGCGCCACCAGGGAAGTCCCTGTCATTTACTTTTTAAAAAACAGAGATCGTGTGTGTGTGTGTGCGTGTGCGTGTATATATATATATATATATATATATATATATATATATATATAGAGAGAGAGAGAGAGAGAGAGAGAGAGAGAGAGAGAGAGAGAGAGAGGGAGGGAGAGAGTGTGTGTGTGCGTGAGAGATTAAATGAAGCAAAATTGTTGAATCTATATATATGTTTCTTATATAAATCTTTCAACTTTTTTATAACTTTATCATTTTTAAAAATAAAAAGTTGGTAAAAGTTATATATATTCATTTGAAGTGTTCTAGTTACTAAAACTCAATTGATTCTCCACCTGGAATCAATTCAATATAGCACAATGGATACGAGCATGGGTGCTAGAATCAGATTATATGTTCAAATCCCAACTCCCTTATGTACTAGCTGTGTGACCTTAAGGAAGTTCCTTAATTTCTCTGTGCCTCTGTTTCCTCATCTGCAAAATGGGGATAAAAGAACATCTACCTAATGAGATTATGGTAAAGATTAAATGAAATAATATATGCCAATATATTGCCTTCCACATAGAAAATGTTCAGTAAATATTAACTGTTATCATCACTGCTATCATTTCATATTTGCTTCCTACCAGTAAGTGTAAATGGACTGATTCCATTTCCTTTCCTCTCTTCATAACACCTCCAATAAACTACACTATCCATTCTGCTCCAGCTACAAATGCTGCAATGAGACATCTTCAGTCAAGCCAAATTTAACCACACTTCTTTTTTCAGAGGATTTCTGAGAAACAGATCATCATGTACCAGGGAAACAAGTACAGTTAAGAAGGGAAAAGTATACCTAGACTGATAGGGATAAACTACTTACACTAGCGCTAAATCACAGTATTGTAATTGTTTAAGCTAACAGAAACCTTAGATAGATCATCTTGTTCAGCCTTGTCATTTTACAGATGAGAAAACTGAAGCCCAGGAAAGTTAAATGCTTTGCTTAACAGCACACGCTATTAATAATGTACCAGGCACTGTTCTAAGTGTTTAACAGAATCTCACTGAATCCTCACAACCATCCCATGAGAAGGGTACTATAATTATTCCCATTTTACATATGGAGGAATCTGAGGTCCATGTACCACAGCCAATAAGTGGTAAGCACACTGGCTCTGAAGCTAGACTGCATCAGTCAGAATTCCTCCGCCACTGGGTCTGATGCAGTGAAAGAGAAGGAAGGGAAAGAATGTCAGGAGATTAGGGAAGGGATAAGTCATTTAAAAAATTAATTATTTTTTATTTTGTAATTATTTTTTAAACTGAGGTATAACTGACATACAACATTCTATTAGTTTCATGTGTACAACATAACGATTCTATATTTGTATATATTGCAAAATGATCACTACAATAAGTCAGTTAGCATCCGTCAGCATATACAGTTACAGAATTTTTTTCTTGTGATGAGAACTTTTAAGATTTACTCTCTTAGCAACTTTCAAATGTGCAGTACAGTATTATTAATAGTTTGGTCTGCAGCTTTCCAGTCACTTTCTCAAGGCATTTTATACACATATATGTATAGCTTTTTATAAAAATGAGATCCTACTATAAATATTATTCCACAATTTGTCCAATTACTTAATGTGTCTTAGAGAGCTTTCCATGTTGATATAGACAGATCTAGCTTGTTGCTTTTAAGAACTACATAGTGTGGGACTTCCCTGGTGGTGCAGTGGTTAAGAATCCGCTTGCCAATGCATGGGACACGGGTTCGAGCCCTGGTCCGGGAAGATCCCACATGCCATGGAGCAACTAAGCCCGTGTGCCACAACTACTGAGCCTGTGCTCTAGAGCCCGCGAGCCACAACTACTGAACCCGCATGCCACAACTACTGCAGCCTGCGTGCCTAGAGCCTGTGCTCCACAACAAAGAGAAGCCACCGCAATGAGAAGCCCGCACACCGCAACAAAGAGTAGCCTCTGTTCGCTGCAACTAGAGAAAGCCCGTGCACAGCAATGAAGACCCAACACAGCCAAAAAATAAATAAATAAATTTATTTAAAAGAAAAAAAAAAAAAAAGAACTACATAGTGCTCCAGAAGAATGGTTGTCCCATGATTTATTTGACCACTCCTGTTTAGATGGACATATTGCTTCCACCTTTTTTTTTTTTGCTATTACAAACAATGCTGCAATAAACATTCTTGTATGTACACCTTTGTGCATATGCACATGAATGTTCATTTGTAATAGCTAAAAACAGTAAACAATCCAAATGTCCATTGACAGGTGAATGGATAAACAAATTGTGCTACAGCCACACAATGAGATACTACTTAGCAATAAAAAGGAACAATATTGTGTGAACTTTGAACCGTGCAACCAAGAGGGTGAATCAAAACTCATTATACTGATTGAAAAGAGCCAGGCAAAAAAAGAGTACATACTGTATGATTCCATTTATATAAAATTCTAGAAAACACAAATGAATTTATAATGATAGAAATTAGATCAGTAGTTGCTGGAGCCTGAAGTAGAGGGAGGGATGGATTACAAAGGGCTTGGGGAAATTTTGGGGGGAAGGGAGAAGATAGAAATATTTGTTATCTAGCTTGTGGTGATGGTTTCATGGACGCATATGTCTATGTATACACACACAAATATATCCCATCAAACTGTACATTTTAAACAGGTATAGTTTATTGTACATCAATGATACCTCAACAAAATGATAATGGGAAAAAGCCACCCAGATCAAACAACAGAACATTGCTAGCATCCCAGAAGCCCTCTATGTGTCACCTTACAATCAATTCTCTTTCATCTCTCTCCAAAGTAACCATTATCCTGACATCAAACATTATAGTTGAGTTTTTGAACTTTATATAAAATACAATCATACAATATATGCAGTATTTTGTTACTGGCTTCTTTCGGTTAACATTAAGTTTGTGAGATTTATCCACACTGCTGTGTATATCTGTAGTTAGTTCATTCATTGCTGTATATTATACCTTTGTAGAAATAAGATATATTCACCCATTCTACTGTTCTATTTGTTGTTGGGCATTTGGCCTGCTTCTAGGTTTTGGCCAATGTGAATAGTGCAGCTATGACATTTTGTACTTTGTTCAATTTTAGTAGATAGATCTAAATAGTTTCCCAAAGTGATGGAATAAGGAAGTTCTGGCTGCTTCATATATTCACCAATCTTTAATACTGTAGTCTTTGAATATTAGCCACTTTAGAGGGTGTGAATGGTATCTCACTGTGGTATTAATCTGCATTTCTCTGATTACTACTGAGGTTACTACTTTTCAAAAAGTTTTTTGCTAATTCGAATATCCTCTTTTTAAAAATATCTGTTCAATTTTCTTTCCTGTCTTCTATTGGGCTGCATATATTTTTCTTATTGACTTAGAGTTCCTTATATATTCTGGATACAAGCTTTTTATCAATTATATGTGCTGTAAATATTTTCTTCCATTTTGTGGCTTGCCTTTTCTTGTAGTTGTATCTTTTGATGAACAAAGGTTTTTAATTTTAATGTAGTTCAATTTATCAATCTTTTCTTTTACAGTTATTGCTTTCTATATTCCATTTATTTCATTAAAAAAATTCTTATCCCAAGGTCTTAAAAATATTCTCCTATATTATCTCTAGAAGCTTTATAGTTTTGCCTTTCACATTTAGATCTAAAATGCCAGTCGTCTGGCTATGTTATGTGATTTACCCCCCTCCCCATACTGATATCCAACTGATCCAGCACCATTATTTCAAAGGCCTTTCTTTCCTGTTCTGCAGAACCACCTTTGTCATAGATCAAGTGTCCGCACACGTGCAAGTCTATTACTGGGCTCTCTATTCTGTTCCATGGTCTTTTTGTCCATGTTGTGCCAATAGCACACAGTCTTCAATAACTCTAGTTTTGTAATAAGTCTTGATATCCAAGAGTAAGTCATCCTACCTTATTGCAGTTCCACATAAATTTTAGAATCAGCTTGTCAATTTGAACGCACTTATACATACATACACACACATACACACACACACACACAGGTGGGATTTTGATTGAGATTACATTCAATCTATGGATTAATTTGGTGGATATTGACCCCTTTACAAAAGATAGTGTCTGAAATCATGAATATGAATATCTCTCTTTTTATTTAGGTCTTCTTTAATTTCTCTCAACA
The DNA here is from genome assembly GCF_002837175.3 of Physeter macrocephalus. Taxonomy (NCBI): domain Eukaryota; kingdom Metazoa; phylum Chordata; class Mammalia; order Artiodactyla; family Physeteridae; genus Physeter; species Physeter macrocephalus. The sequence goes on from NC_041217.1 coordinate 24,102,210, forward strand.
TTTAATAGTTTTCTATATAGAAGTTTAATATATCTTATATTTATATCAAGGTACGTAGTTTTAAATGGTATTTTTGAAATTTCATTTTATAACTGCTTATTGCTGATATATAGAAACTGCTTAAATAAAAAAACTGACCTTGAATCTAGCAACTTTGCTAAACTCACTTATTAATTCTAATAATTTATCTGCAGATTCTTTTACATTTTCTAGGTACACAACCACATCATCTGTGGATAAAACGGTTTTCTTTCTTTCTTTCCAATCTTTATAGCTCTTACTTCATTTTCTTGCTTTGTTACACTGGCTAGGCCCTCCTGTGTACTACTGAATAAAAACTGCGATAGTAGGCCTCCTTATCTCATTCCCAATATTAGAGAAAGTTTTTAACACTCACTAATAAGTATGATATTGGGACTTCCCTGGTGGTGCAGTGGTTAAGAATCCGCCTGCCAATGCAGGGGACATGGGTTCAAGCCCTGGTCCGAGAAGATCCCACACGCCGCAGAGCAACTAAGCCCCTGCACCACAACTTCTGAGCCTGTGCTCTAGAGCCCGCGAGCTATAACTACTGAAGCTCGTGTGCCTAGAGCCCGTGCTCCGCAACAAGAGAAGAGAAGCCACCGCAACGAGAAGCCTGCACACCACAACGAAGAGTAGCCCCCGCTCGCTGCAACTAGAGAAAGCCCATGAGCAGGAACAAAGACCCAACACAGCCAACAAACAAACAAAAACCCTGTACCTGAATGTTCATAGTCACCTTATTCATAATAGCCAGTGTGGAAGCAATCCAAATGTCCCTCAATGATGAATAAATAAACAAAATGTGGTATATCCATACAATGTAATATTATTTGGTAATAAAACGAAGTACTGGGAATTCCCTGGTCATCCAGTGGTTAGGACTTCACGCTTCCACTGTCAGGAGCCGGGTTCGATCCCTGGTCAGAGAACTAAGATCCCACCCACAAGCTGCACAGCCAATAATAATTTTAAAAAAGTACTAATACATGTTACAACATGGATGAGCCTTCAAAACATTATGCTATGTGAAAGAATACAGTCACAAATGATCACATTTACATTAAATGTCCAGAATAGGGGGACAGAAATTAGATTAGTGATTGCCTAGGTTTGGGGTGGGGGGTGGTTAGAGGTGAAATGAGGAAAAAATACAGGGTTTCTTTTTTGGGATAATGAAAATGTTTTTAAATTGATTATGATGATGCCTGCACAACCTGTGAACTGAACTGTAAACTAAACACCATGGAACTGTCCACTTACTGTAAATAGGTGAATTGTATGGTATGTGAATAATACCTCAATAAGGCTGTTATTTTAAAAAACCTGCCCTTTTAAATAAGTTACTATAATTCAGCGTGGTTTCCTATCAATCCCTCCTATATAATCAGCTAATGTGCTTTAGGTCAGGGGTCCCCAACCCCCAGGCCATGGACCAGTATTGGTCCGTGGCCTGTTAGGAACCAGGCCGCACAGCAGGAGGTGAGGGGCGGGCAAGCGAGCCAAGCTTCATCTCTATTTACTGCCACCCCCTATTGCTCACATTACCGCCTGAGCTCTGCCTCCTGTCAGATTAGCAGCGGCCTTAGATTCTCATAGGAGCGTGAACCCTACTGTGAACTGTGCACACGAGGGATCTGGGTTGCGTGCTCCTTATGGGAATCTAATGCCTGACGATCTGAGGTGGAGCTGAGGCGGTGATGCCAGCGCTGGGGAGCGGCTGCAGATACAGATCATCATCAGCAGAGAGGTTTGACTGCACAGAGACCATCATAAATCAACTGCTTGCAGACTCATATCAAAACCCTATCAGTGAGTGGCAAGTGAAATCAAGCTCAGGGCTCCCACTGAGTCTGCATTATGGTGAGCTGTATAATTATTTAATTATCTATTACAATGTAATAATAATAGAAAAACTGCACAATAAATGTAATGTGCTTGAATCATCCTGAGACCATCCCCCGCCCCCCACCCCTGGTCCAGGGAAAAACTGTCTTCCACAAAACCAGTCCCTGGTGCCAAAAAGGTTGGGGACCGCTGCTTTAGGTTGTCACATACAGGTTGAGTGTGGCACACAAAATGGACTTTTTTTTTTTTTCTTGGATGTATTCTACTTTCGGGACTGGTTAACTAGTAAGGAGATTTCTGCAGAGATTCATAATCTCAAAAATAAAAGAGGACTAACAAAGATGATATGACAATTCTGACAACATATTCAGGGCAAGAAAAGGCCAACTTTCATAGTGGTGGATGGAGAGAGGGAAGGAGTACAGAGAACATAGTATTCAGAGTTTTCCAAAGCCACTAATACATGGTTTTAAAAATGGTTAAGACAGAACTCTCAGGGATAAATCCCCTTTTGCACTCTTGAATTATTATTAATGTCCATGTATGACAAGTCAAATTTCCAAAGTGGAAAAGCAATTATTAGAGACTGACTGAGACTGCTAGTTCAATATCTAATAGTGCTGAGGCAATTCAAATCTATTTTAATAAATTCCACATGCACTATTAATTTCTATGTGGATGCTCTGTATATGTATTTAAAAAATATTTTAATAATCCAAAATAGAAAAGGCATATATATATATATATATATATATATATATTTTTTTTTTTTTTTTTTTTTTTTTTTTTTCGGTACGCGAGCCTCTCACTGTTGTGGCCTCTCCCGTTGCGGAGCACAGGCTCCGGACGCGCAGGCTCAGCGGCCATGGCTCACGGGCCTAGC
>NC_041217.1:24105841-24113597 GCF_002837175.3 Physeter macrocephalus
AACTAATCTCAGGGGCTTCCCTGATGGCGCAGTGGTTGAGGGTCCGCCTGCCGATGCAGGGGACACGGGTTCGTGTCCTGGTCTGGGAAGATACCACATGCCGCGGACTGGCTAGGCCCGTGAGCCACGGCCGCTGAGCCTGCGCGTCCGGAGCCTGTGCTCCGCAACGGGAGAGGCCACAACAGTGAGAGGCCCGTGTACCGCAAAAACAAACAAACAAACAAAAAAACTAATCTCAAATCACATACCATACACCTATTTCCTTTTTGATGATTCCACTTAAACTTAAGGGTATGGTTTGTTAAACAAAGCTTATGAACAAAATAATTATCATGTTTATTGCATGTTATACAAAGGAGCTACTGTGAATAGAAATCCATCCTTCTCCACCATTTGTTTTTAATGAATACAGGTATCAAACAATCCTGAACATACTTTTGATACTACTCTCAGTTAGCAACTCTTAAAAAATCAACACAATTAGCAACAGTATTCATTTTACCTGCTACCTTAAACAATTCAAATTTCAACTCTTTTGCCAAGTAAGCATGTGATTTATTTATGCTTTTTCTTCTTTTGGAAACAGTTTTATTCTAAAGCATTCTGATATGTCTTCCCTTGATCTTATCCTGTAAACCTGAATTCCAGGTTTATGTTTAAATGACAGTGCCTTGATATGAGAAAAAAAATAGAGTGGTACATTTTCCTCCTGTTGTCTGAAAACATAATGTGTACATGTTTTAAATATTTTATTAGCAATGAATGACCATATCATGTTTACCAGTTGGAATAGTTTTATTAAATGTTTGAGTGTTTTGCACTGTAATAACGAAGATAGTAAGCTGGAGATCCTCTAAAATCAATTGTTGTGTTTGTTCTATGGATGCCTGTGGAAGTTTCATATTTCTTTGGACATCATTAGACTTCCTAGTTCTTGAAGTAATGTTTTAATGCTATATGAATTATGACATTCTGCTTAACACTGGTATGTTCTGTGAATCCACCATCCCACTGGAAATATTCTATCCATATTAAATTTTCTTGTAAATCTACTAATGGAGGAGTTTCTGGATATCTAGGTCATTCTAGCTTCCAGCTTATTCTAGCTTATTGTTTTCATAATTTGTCTGTGGAGACCATCATCATCTTTGGGGCCTCTAGACTTCAGTTATTTATTTCTGAATGTTAAACTCTCCTTGCATTCCTGGAATAAATCTATTGGCTGTGATAATGTACCTTTTTAAACATGCTAACAAATTCCCATTTGTTAATATTTTGTTTAGGATTCTGTCACCTACATTCATGAATGTGACTGGCTAGCAGTTTTTCTCTTTTGTCATATCTTTGTTAGGTTCTGATATCAAATTATTCAAGCATTACAAAATGAATTAGAAAATGCTTGTTTTTTTCCTATTCTCTAGAAAAAGTTTTTGAAAGTTGATGGTAATGGTAAACACTTGGTTGAATTCACTGGTATGGAAGAATTCATCTGGGGTTGTAGGTTCTTTGTGGTCAAGTTTTAAATTACAGATTCATTTATAAGGTAGTGACAGGCTTATTCAGACTTTCTAGTTCTTAGTATATCAATGTTAGCAAGTTGTATTTTTCTAGGAATTTGTCTCCATCTCAATTTTCAAACATATTTACAGGTAGCTGTTTATAATATGTATTAGTCTGCTCAGGCTGCTATAACAGAACACCATGGACTGGGTGGCTTAAATAACAGAAATAATTTTTTTGTAGTTCTGAAGGCTGTAAGTTCAAGATCAAGGTGCTGGCAGGAATGGTTTCTGATGAGAACTTTCTTCCTGGCTTGTAGATGGCTGTTTTCTCATTGTGTCCTCAGATGGCCTTCCTTCTGTGCACACATGAGAAATCTCTGGTGTCTCTTCCCCTCTTCTTATAAGGACACCAGTCCTATTAATTTGAGCCCCAACCTATGGCCTTATTTAACCCAAATTACCTCCTTAAAGGCCCTATCTCTAAATACAGTCATATTGGGCTTAAAGCACCAACTTCTGAATTTGGAGGGGACAAAATTCAATCACACAAAATTCAATAACATAGTATCCTCTCAAGATCTTTTTCATGTCTGTAGGTGGTATTGTGATGTCCCCTCTTTCTTTCTTCCGTTTTTTAAAAAAATTAATTATTTTTTGGCTGCGTTGGGTCTTCGTTGCTGTGCACGGGCTTTCTCTAGTTGTGGCAAGCGGGGGCTACTCTTTGTTGTGGTGTGCCGGCTTCTCATTGTGGTGGCTTCTCTTGCTGCGGAGCACGGGCTCTAGGTGCGTGGGCTTCAGTAGTTGTGGCTCGTGGGCTCTAGAGTGCAGGCTCAGTAGTTGTGGCGCATGGGCTTAGCTGCTCCGCTGCATGTGGGATCTTCCTGGACCAGGGCTCGAACCCATGTCCCCTGCATTGGCAGGTGGATTCTTAACCACTGCACCACTAGGGAAGTCCAGTCCTCTCTATTTTAGATTTGTTTTCCTTTTTTTTAAAAAAAAAATTATTTATTTATTTTTGGCTATGTTGGGTCTTTGTTGCTGCATGTGGGCTTTCTCTAGTTGCAGCGAGCGGGCTTTCTCTAGTTGCAGTGAGTGGGGGCTACTCTTCGTTGCGGTGCGCAGGCTTTTCATTGCGGTGGCTTCTCTTGTTGTGCAGCACGGGCTCTAGGCACGTGGGCTTCAGTAGTTGTGGCATGCGGGCTCAGTACTTGTGACTCGCAGGCTCTAGAGCACAGGCTCAGTAGTTGTGGCACACGGGCTTAGCTGCTCTGCGGCATGTGGGATCATGGATCGAATCATGGATTCCCGGACCAGGGATCGAACCCATGTCCCCTGCATTGGCAGGTGGATTCTTAACCACTGCACCACTAGGGAAGTCCAGTCCTCTCTATTTTAGATTTGTTTTCCTTTTTTTTAAAAAAAAAATTATTTATTTATTTTTGGCTATGTTGGGTCTTTGTTGCTGCATGTGGGCTTTCTCTAGTTGCAGCGAGCGGGCTTTCTCTAGTTGCAGTGAGTGGGGGCTACTCTTCGTTGCGGTGCGCAGGCTTTTCATTGCGGTGGCTTCTCTTGTTGTGCAGCACGGGCTCTAGGCACGTGGGCTTCAGTAGTTGTGGCATGCGGGCTCAGTACTTGTGACTCGCAGGCTCTAGAGCACAGGCTCAGTAGTTGTGGCACACGGGCTTAGCTGCTCTGCGGCATGTGGGATCATGGATCGAATCATGGATTCCCGGACCAGGGATCGAACCCATGTCCCCTGCATTGGCAGGAGAATTAACCACTGTACCACCAGGGAAGTCTCTAGGTTTGTTTTCTATTTCATTATTTTTCTCTTTGGATTTAATTTGTTCTTGTTCTAACATCTTGAGATAGATGCTTAAGTTACTGATTTTCCAGTCTTTCTTCAATTTAAACATGTTTTTTATTCTAAAATAGGTATGGCTGCATACCAAGATTTTTATATATAATTTTCAATACCACTAAATTAAAAACATTTTCTATTTCCTGATAATTCATTCTTTGATCTATGATTTATTTAGCACTGCATTCTGTAATTTTCAAGCATGAGTTTTTTTCTTGGTATCCTTTTGTTATTAACTTCTAAGCTTATTTGCACTGTGATCAGAGAACTTATTCTGGAGAATTCTAATCATTTTGCAATTTGTTGAAATTTGATTTAGGACCAGCATACAATTAATTTTTGTAAATATTCCATGTGGGCAGAGCACGCAGGCTCTAGGCGTGCGGGCTTCAGTAGTTGTGGCACACAGGCTCAGTAGTTGCGGCACATGGGCTTAGTTGCTCTGCAGCATGTGGCATCTTCCCAGACCTGAGCTCGAACCCATGTCCCCTGCACTGGCAGGAGGATTTTTAACCACTGCGCCACCAGGGAAGTCCCTCAAGTCTATGGTCTTACTTATTTTTGTTTTAAACCTTTATATTTTATTAGTTACTAAGAGGGCTATGGAAATTGTGTTGCTGTAACAGTGAATTTGTCTTTTTCCTTTGAGTTTTGCCAATTTTTGCTTTATACATCTGCAGGCTAAGTTATTAGGTACATGTCAATTTCAAGTTATTATTCTGAAATTATACCTTTCATCATTAAGAACCACACCTCCTTATAGCAAGTAAGATATGGTGAGTTAAACCTTTCATCATTAGGAAGCACATCTCTTTATATCCAGTAATATGTACTGCCCTGAATTTTACTGTCAGATATTAATACAGTTATAAGCCCTTCTGTTATTATTTTAAAATTTGTATTGTATATCTTTTCATACATTTACAATTTTATTCTTTCTGGATCCTTTTATATTAAATGTGTCTCTTGCAAGAATCACAGAGTTGGGTTTTTTTTTAATTGAAGTATAGTTGATTTACAATATTATTATATTAGTTTCAGGTGCACAACATAGTGATTCAATATTTTTATAGATATGCCATTTAAAGTTATTATAAAATAATGGCTAAATTTCTCTGTGTTGTATAATATAACCATGTTGCCTATTTATTTTATACATAGTAGTTTGTACCTCTTAATCCCCTACCTCTATCTTGCCCATCCCCCTTTCCCTTTCCCCACTGGTAACCACTAGTTTGTTCTCTATATCTGTACATCTGTTTCTGTTTTGTTATATACATTTGTTTTATTTTCTAGCTTCCACATATAAGTAATAACATAGAATATTTGTCTTTCTCTGTCTGACTTATTTCACTAAGCATAATACCCTCTAGGTTGATCCACATTGTTGCAAATGGCAGCATGTCATCCTTTTTTAAGGCCAAGTAATATTCCATTGAGCGTGTGTGTGCGCACGTGCACATATATGCGTACACACATACATACAAACTACATCTTCTTTATCCATTCATCTGTTGATGGACACTTAGGTTGCTTCTGTATCTTGGCTATTGCAAGTAATGCTGCTTGAACACTGGAATGCATGTATTTTTTGAATTATTGTTTTTGTTTTCTTCGACTATATAACCAGGAGTGGAACTGCTGGATCATATGGTAGGAGTTGAGTTTTATTTTTCCTCCAGTCTGGCAATCTTTGCCTTTTATTCAGGAAATTTAGTCTACTTATACTCAATACTATTTATCAATATATTTAGACTTAAATCTACCATCTTACTATTTTCCTTCTATATGTCCCACCCGTTAGGTGTCATTTTTTTCTTTCTTTCCTTGCCTTCTCCTAGACTGAAAGAACATTTTATTGTTCCATTCCCTCACCCACCTCCCCCTGATTAGTTTGGTAGTTATTCATCTTTTACTATTATTTTAATAGGTACCTTAGAGAGTAAAATGTATATCCTTGATTTATCAACGTCTATGTGTACACACACCCCTTACTCTGACCAAAAGACAATTGTTGTACTTTTAAACCTTTTATATTTTAAATGCCACAAGATACTATTTTATCATTTTATATGGTGTCTCTTAGACTAATCTACATATTTATCCTTTTGTTGTTTTTCATTCCTTTTTGAAACTTCAAGTATCTTTAAAAAACAAGTTTTTCTTTCCTGCTTGAAGAAAACCTTTATTATTTTCTTAAGTATAGGTATTCTGGTAACAAATTCTATAATTTGTCTGCAAATGTCCTTATATTAACTTTACCCTTAAAGGAATTTTCACTGGATATAGAACTAGGCTGGCAGTAATTTTGTTTCCACCCTATAAAGATGTCATTCCATTCTCTTCCATCCTCTGTGGTTTCTACGGAGAAGTCACCTGTCAAACAAATTGTTACTCTTTTGAAGGTACTTCCTCTCTTCCATTCTACTCTGGGTATTTTAAATACTTTTCACTTTGTGTTTAGTTTTCAGCAGTTTTACTATGATGTGTCTAGGAGGCATTATTACCTTTTTATTTATCCCATTAGGATTCATGGGGGTTCTTGAATTTGTGGCCTGTTGTCTTTCAACAGTTTTGGAATGTTCTCAGCTCTTAAAATATCCCTTCTGTCTCATTCTCTTTCTCTTCTCCTTCTGTTACTCTGTTAGACATATTAGACTCCCCACTATACCCCTTATTTATCTTATCCTCTCTTCTGAATTTTCTATCCATCTTTCTCTCCTTGCTTAAGTCTGGATATTTTCTTCTGATCTGTTTTCAATTACTAGTTCTCTCTTCAGCTGTTCCTAATCTGCTGTGGTTATATCTACTGAGTTCTTAATTTTGATTATTGTAGTTTATATCTAGAGTTTCATTTGGTCCTTTTTGTTGTTGTTTCCAGTTCTCTTCTAAAATTCTCCATTTTGTCTCATCTCTTTAAACAAAACAAGCATTTAAAATCTATGTCTAAGAATACCATTCTCTGTAATTTGCCCACTGTTCATATTTTCTTTTGATTTTTGTTAGGGTTATCTTGTCTCCTATTGTGTCTGGGATTTAAAATTGAGTATTAGACACTGTATGTTAAAAACTGTAGAAATAATTTCAGCTAGTATATTATATTCCTCTAAGAGGATTTATATTTACTTCTAGTGGGCTGCTTGGGGTCCTAGTGCTCCATAATCATCTTAATTCAATTTCAGAGGTAAGATTATTTGAAGCTGGGCCAGTGTAGCCTTTTGGGGTTCCAACCCAGAACATGGAAGGTTCACCAGCTTCCCTCAACCCTTGCTAGTTCTCTGGACTCTAATTTTTGTCCTCCCCACCCTTGTAAGACTTTTGAGAACACCACTCAGTTTCTCAGCCACTTTTTCTGCAACTTGAAGAAGCCCCTAAGGAAAAAGGAATCCTAAATGCCAGGTCCCCCCTTCTGAGTTGACTTCTTTTCCTAGGTCCTATCCCTATAATTCTTTAATACCTTATTAATGTTCCAGTTTCTTCAAACAGCTTATTTTTATATTTTATTACAGAGGAAAGAGCTATTCTCAACTCTCTGGATTAGGAAGACTAATCCAAATTATCTAGTCTACCATTATGAAAAGCAGAAGCAGCATTAACTTTTCCCAAGCAGTATGTTCAAATTCTTTAGAGAAGTGTCTGTTACTTTCTCTCCCTTTAACTTGGGTAAATACCACATTTACATTCTATCATTGGGATGAAGAGGCGAATGTGGAAACAGAAATGAAATGAATTCCTTTTAAAGTACTGCATCTCACTTTTGAATTCCTCTATCATATTTGCAACTCTTGGCCTGGAGTCTCTTCAGGGTTCCAACATGCAGACTCTTTTAGCCAAGGTTTTTATATCATCCAACAACACGTAAGAAAAATTTTTAAAATCTTTCAGACATTGTTAAGCAGTCTGTTTCCATGTATTCTATTTACTTTTTCTTCTGTACTTCTTATTCTGCATGGAATTTTAAGGAATAGGAAGAAAACACATGTTCAGCCTACCATCTTAAATCAGAAGTATAATTAAATCTTTAAAATGCTCATACATTTTGACCCTGCCATTGTACTTTCTAAGAATTTATCTTTTTAAAAAATTTTTAAATTTTATTTTATTTTTTTATACAGCAGGTTCTTATTAGTCATCAATTTTATACACATCAGTGTATACATGTCAATCCCAATCACCCAATTCATCAAACACACCCCCCAACACTGCTTTCCCCGCTTGGTGTCCATACGTTTGTTCTCTACATCTGTGTCTCAATTTCTGCCCTGCAAACCAGTTCATCTGTACCATTTTTCTCGGTTCCACATACGTGCGTTAATATACGATATTTGTTTTTCTGACTTACTTCACTCTGTATGACAGTCTCTAGATCCATCCACGTCTCTACAAATGACTC
>NC_041217.1:24113672-24115534 GCF_002837175.3 Physeter macrocephalus
CTCCATACTGTTCTCCATAGTGGCTGTATCAAATTATATTCCCATCAACAGTGCAAGAGGGTTCCCTTTTCTCCGCACCCTCTCCAGCATTTGTTGTTTGTAGATTTTCTGGTGATGCCCATTCTAACTGGTGTGAGGTGATACCTCATTGTAGTTTTGATTTGCATTTCTCTAATAATTAGTGATGTTGAGCAGCTTTTCATGTGCTTCTTGGCCATCTGTATGTCTTCTTTGGAGAAATGTCTATTTAGGTCTTCTGCCCATTTCTGATTGGGTTGTTTGTTTTTTAAATATTGAACTGCATGAGCTGTTTATATATTTTGGAGATTAATCCTTTGTCTGTTAACTCATTTGCCAATATTTTCTCCCATTCTGAGGGCTGTCTTTTCATCTTGTTTAGTTTCCTTTGCTGTGCAAAAGCTTTTGTTTCATTAGGTCCCATTTGTTTATTTTTGCTTTTAATTTCCATTACTCCAGGAGGTGGGTCAAAAAAGATCTTGCTGTGATTTATGTCAAAGAGTGTTCTTCTTATGTTTCCCTCTAAGAGTTTTATGGTGTCCAGTCTTACATTTAGGTCTCTAATCCATTTTGAGTTTATTTTTGTGTATGGTGTTAGGAAGTGTTCTAATTTCATTCTTTTACGTGTAGCTGTCCACTTTTGCCAGCACCACTTATTGAAGAGACTGTCTTTTCTCCACTGTATATCCTTGACTCCTCTGTCATAGATTAGTTGACCATAGGTGCGTGAGTTTATCTCTGGGCTTTCTATCTTGTTCCATTGATCTATGTTTCTGTTTTTGTGCCAGGTACCATATTGTCTTGATTACTGTAGCTTTGTAGTATAGTCTGAAGTCAGGGAGTCTGATTCCTCCAGCTCCATTTTTTCCCCTGAAGACTGCTTTGGCTATTTGAGGTCTTCTGTGTCTCCATACAAATTTTAAGCTTTTTGTTGTAGTTCCGTAAAAAATGCCGTTGGTAATTTGATAGGGATTGCATCGAATCTGTAGATTGCTTTGGGTAGTATAGTCATTTTCACAATATTGATTCTTCCAATCCAAGAACATGGTATATCTCTCCATCTGTTGGTATCATTTTTAATTTCTTTCATCAATGTCTTATAGATTTCTGCATACAGGTCTTTAGTCTCCCTAGGTAGGTTTTTTCCTAGGTGTTTTATTCTTCTTGTTGCAATGATAAATGGGAGTGTTGCCTTAACTTCTCTTTCAGATTTTTCATCATTAGTGTATAGGAATGCAAGAGATTTCTGTGCATTAATTTTGTATCCTGCAACTTTACCAAATTCATTGATTAGCTCTAGTAGCTTTCCGGTGGCATTTTTAGGATTCTCTATGTATAGTATCATGTCATCTGCGAACAGTGACAGTTTTACTTCTTCTTTTCCAATTTGTATTCCTTTCATTTCTTTTTCTTCTCTGATTGCCATGGCTGGGACTTCCAAAACTATGTCAAATTAATAGTGGTGAAAGTGGACATCCTTGCCTTGTTCCTGATCTTAGAGAAAATGGTTTCAGTTTTTCAATACTGAGAATGATGTTTGCTGTGGGTTTGCCATATATGGCCTTTATTATGTTGAGGTAGGTTCCCTCTATGCCCACTTTCTGGAGAGTTTTTAGCATAAATGGGTGTTGAATTTTGTCAAAAGCTTTTTCTGCATTTACTGAGATGATCAGATGGTTTTTATTCCTTAATTTGTTAATATGGTGTATCACATTGATTGATTTATGTATACTGAAGAATCCTTGCATTCCGGGGATAAACCCCACTTGAACATGGTGTATGATCCTTTTAATGTGCTGTTGGATTCTGTTTGCTAGAATTTTGTTGAGGATTTTTGCATCTAT
>NC_041217.1:24115820-24117022 GCF_002837175.3 Physeter macrocephalus
TATATTGAAGAATCCTTGCATCCCTGGGATAAATCCCACTTGATCGTAGTGTATGATTCCTTTAATGTATTATTGGATTCTGTTTGCTAGTAATTTGTTGAGGATTTTTGCATCTATATTCATCAGTGATATTGGCCTATAATTTTCTTTTTTGTAGTATCTTTGTCTGGTTTTGGTATCAGGGTGATGGTGCCCACATAGAAAGAATTTGGGAGTGTTCCTTCCCCTGCAAATTTCTGAAGAGTTTGAGAAGGTTGGGTGTTAGCTCTTGTCTAAATGTTTGATAGAATTCACCTGTGAAGCCATCTGGTCCTGGACTTTTGTTTGTTGGAAGATTTTTAATCACAGTTTCAATTTCATTACTTGTGATTGGTCTGTTCATATTTTCTATTTCTTCCTGGTTCAGTCTTGGAAGGTTATACCTTTCTAAGAATTTGTCCATTTCTTCCAGGTTGTCCATTTTATTGACATAGAGTTGCTTGTAGTAGTCTCTTCGGATGCCTTCTATTTCTGCGGTGTCTGTTGTAACTTTTCCTTCTTCATTTCTAATTTTATTGATTTGAGTCCTCTCTCTCTTTTTCTTGATGAGTCTGGCTAATGGTTTATCAATTTTATCTTCTCAAAGAACCCTATTTTATCTGATATGAGTATAGCTACTCCAGCTTTCTTTTGATTTCCATTTGCATGGAATATCTTTTTCCATCCCCTCACTTTCAGTCTGTTTGTGTGCCTAGGTCTGAAGTGGGTCTCTTGTACACAGCATATATATGGGTCTTGTTTTTATATCCATTCAGCAAGCCTGTGTCTTTTGGTTGGAGCATTTAATCCATTCACGTTTAAGGTAATTATCCATATGTATGTTCCTATGACCATTTTCTTAATTGTTTTGGGTTTGTTTTTGTAGGTCTTTTTCTTTTGTGTTTCCCACTTAGAGAAGTTCCTTTAGCATTTGTTGTAGAGCTGGTTTGGTGGTGCTGAATCCTCTTAGCTTTTGCTTGTCTGTAAAGCTTTAGATTTCTCCATTGAATCTGAATGAGATCCTTGCGTGGTAGAGTAATCTTGGTTGTAGGTTCTTCCCTTTCATCACTTTAAGTATATCATGCCACTCCCTTCTGGCTTGTAGAGTTTCTGCTGAGAAATCAGCTGTTAACCTTATGGGCGTTCCCTTGTATGTTATTTGTCATTTTTCCCTTGCTGCTTTC
>NC_041217.1:24117390-24206133 GCF_002837175.3 Physeter macrocephalus
TCTTCACTATCATTATTCTGAATTCTTTTTCTGGAAGGTTGCCTATCTCCACTTCATTTAGTTGTTTTTCTGGGGTTTTATCTTGTTTCTTCATGTGGTACATAGCCATCTGCCTTTTCATCTTGTCTATCTTTCTGTGAATGTGGTTTTTGTTCCACAGGCTGCAGGACTGTAGTTCTTCTTGCTTCTGCTCTCTGCCCTCTGGTGGATGAGGCTATCTAAGAGGCTTGTGCAAGTTTCCTGATGGGAGGGACTGGTGGTGGGTAGAGCTGACTCTATGAATTTATCTTACAAATAGACACAAACAAATGCACAAAACTACACAGACAAGGACATTTACTGTAGCAGTATTTTAGTATAATCATGGAAATAACTCAACTATCAATTAATAGATTATTTAAATTATGGTATAATACAGAAATTTTAAGAGACTGAGATAAGTTAACATATAATGATATAATTTCATTTTTGTTAGAAAATAACTTTCAAAGCAACTCAGAAACAGACTCTGACCTGTCAGGGTGGCAATGGCCACTGAGCAGGGAGGAAGTTCTGCCTCGCACTCTGCGCAGGCTCTAGCTCCTCCAACAGCAGTCACACCTCCTATCAAGGTGACAGTGGCCAGCACACCCTCAGGAAAGATGTGGCTGTCATCCACATAAAATTCAGCCTTCACACCAAAGACACTGGGCACATGCAGTCTACAAAGGGACACTCCCAAATAAAAACACCCCTTCAAGACCACAATAGATAACTGTTTCACCCAAATTCACAGAGACAGAGAAAGTAAAATGAAAAGGCAAAGGAGCTACTCTCAATTGAAAAAGCAAGAGAAAACCCCTGAAAAAAAAATAATGAAAGAGAGATAATCAGTCTATCAGACAATGAACTAAAAAATTTGGTAATATGGGAATTCCCTGGCGGTCCAGTGGTTAGGACTTGGCATTCTCACTGCCAGGGGCCCGGGTTCGATCCCTGGTCAGGGAACTAAGATCCCACAAGCATGGGATCTTAGTTTGCGTGGTGTGGCCAAAAAAAAAAAAAAAACAAGTTGGTAATAAAAATGCTAACTGAATTAAGAAAGAGAAATGATCTATAAGCACAGATCATTTTAACAAGGAACTAGAAATTATAAATAAGACCCAATCAAAAATCAGTAATTCGATTCCTGAGATAAAAGCACTCTAGAAGCAATGAATAGCAGACTAAATGACAGAAGAGCACATAAGTGATCTGGAAGACAGAATAATGGAAATCACCCAATCAGAACAGCAGACAGAAAGACAAATGAAAATAAACAAACCAAAAAACCAAAAACAAACAAACAAACAAACAAAAAAAACAAAAGCAACATGTGAGATCTTTGGGATAATATAAAACGTGCCAACATTCACATTATGGTGTTTTCAGAAGGAGAAGTTAGAGAGAAACTGTATTTAAAGAAATTATGGCTGGAAATATCCCAAATCTAAAGAAGTAAACAGATATCCAAGTACAGGAAGCACATACGGCCCCATCTTCACTATCATTATTCTGAATTCTTTTTCTGGAAGGTTGCCTATCTCCACTTCATTTAGTTGTTTTTCTGGGGTTTTATCTTGTTTCTTCATGTGGTACATAGCCATCTGCCTTTTCATCTTGTCTATCTTTCTGTGAATGTGGTTTTTGTTCCACAGGCTGCAGGACTGTAGTTCTTCTTGCTTCTGCTCTCTGCCCTCTGGTGGATGAGGCTATCTAAGAGGCTTGTGCAAGTTTCCTGATGGGAGGGACTGGTGGTGGGTAGAGCTGACTCTATGAATTTATCTTACAAATAGACACAAACAAATGCACAAAACTACACAGACAAGGACATTTACTGTAGCAGTATTTTAGTATAATCATGGAAATAACTCAACTATCAATTAATAGATTATTTAAATTATGGTATAATACAGAAATTTTAAGAGACTGAGATAAGTTAACATATAATGATATAATTTCATTTTTGTTAGAAAATAACTTTCAAAGCAACTCAGAAACAGACTCTGACCTGTCAGGGTGGCAATGGCCACTGAGCAGGGAGGAAGTTCTGCCTCGCACTCTGCGCAGGCTCTAGCTCCTCCAACAGCAGTCACACCTCCTATCAAGGTGACAGTGGCCAGCACACCCTCAGGAAAGATGTGGCTGTCATCCACATAAAATTCAGCCTTCACACCAAAGACACTGGGCACATGCAGTCTACAAAGGGACACTCCCAAATAAAAACACCCCTTCAAGACCACAATAGATAACTGTTTCACCCAAATTCACAGAGACAGAGAAAGTAAAATGAAAAGGCAAAGGAGCTACTCTCAATTGAAAAAGCAAGAGAAAACCCCTGAAAAAAAAATAATGAAAGAGAGATAATCAGTCTATCAGACAATGAACTAAAAAATTTGGTAATATGGGAATTCCCTGGCGGTCCAGTGGTTAGGACTTGGCATTCTCACTGCCAGGGGCCCGGGTTCGATCCCTGGTCAGGGAACTAAGATCCCACAAGCATGGGATCTTAGTTTGCGTGGTGTGGCCAAAAAAAAAAAAAAAACAAGTTGGTAATAAAAATGCTAACTGAATTAAGAAAGAGAAATGATCTATAAGCACAGATCATTTTAACAAGGAACTAGAAATTATAAATAAGACCCAATCAAAAATCAGTAATTCGATTCCTGAGATAAAAGCACTCTAGAAGCAATGAATAGCAGACTAAATGACAGAAGAGCACATAAGTGATCTGGAAGACAGAATAATGGAAATCACCCAATCAGAACAGCAGACAGAAAGACAAATGAAAATAAACAAACCAAAAAACCAAAAACAAACAAACAAACAAACAAAAAAAACAAAAGCAACATGTGAGATCTTTGGGATAATATAAAACGTGCCAACATTCACATTATGGTGTTTTCAGAAGGAGAAGTTAGAGAGAAACTGTATTTAAAGAAATTATGGCTGGAAATATCCCAAATCTAAAGAAGTAAACAGATATCCAAGTACAGGAAGCACATACGGCCCCAAACAAGGTGAACCCAAACAGACCCACACCAAAACATATCATAATTAAAATGGCAAAAGTTAAAGAAAAATAGAGAATGCTAAAGGCAGCAAGAGAAAAACAGAGTCATATATAAGGGAATGTCTAAAAGCCTATCAGCTGATTTCTCTGCAGAAATTCTGCAGGCCAGAAGGGAGTGTCATGATATATTCAAAGTCCTAACAGGGAAAAACCTGCAAACTAGGATACTCTATCCAGCAAGATTATCGTTTAGAATAGAAGGAGAGATAAAGAACTTCTCAGACAAGCAAAAACTAAAAGAATTCACCAATATTAAACCTAGCCTAAAAGAAATGTTGGAGGGTCTTCTCTAAATGGAAAAGAAGTAACAATCTTTAGGAAAGGGGAAACCCCAATAGAAAAGGCAAATATATAGTAAGGACTGAAGATCACTTAAATAAGACAGTACCTAGATTAAAAAAAGAAATTACAAAAGCAACTATAACTACAATAAACAGTAAAGGGATAAGCATGAATGTAAAATATGACATCAAAAAACAACATATGAAGGGGAATTTCCTGGTGGTCCAGTGGTTAGGACTCAGTGCTCTCACTGCCAGGGCCCCAGGTTTGATCCCTGGTCAGGGTACTAAGATCCCACAACCCGTGCAGTGTATGTGGGGAAAATAAAAAAAATATATATATATATTCATATATATATGATATAAATTATATATATACATATACATATGAAGGAGGGGAGTGAAAACTGTAGAACTTTTTAGAATGTGTTTGAACTTAAATGATTATCAGTTTAAAGCAAGTACACATAATTATAGGTCAACACATATGAACCCCATTGTAACTACAAATCCAAAACCTACAGTAGATACACAAAAACCAAAAAGAAAGGAACTCAAGCATACTAAAAAAGAAAATCATCAAACCACTACGGGAGAAACAAGAAGAAGAAATGAATGAAGAAGAACTACAAAAACAACTGGAAAACAAGGATTAAAATGGCAATGAGTACATACCTACCAATAATTACTTTAAATGCCAATGGACTAAACGCTCCGAAAGACAGCGTGGCTGACTGGATAAAAAAAACAAAACCCTTCAATAAACTGCCTAATAGACTCACTTCAGGGTAAAAGACACATACAGACTGAAAGTGAGTGGATAAAAAAACATTTCATGCAAACGAAAATGACAAGAAAGCAGGGGTAGCAATACTCATATCAGACAAAATAGACTTTGAGGGCTTCCCTGGTGGCGCAGTACAGTGAGAGGCCCGCGTACAGCAAAAAAAAAAAAAAAAAAAAAAAGACTTTGAAAGGTTATAACAAAAGGTAGCAAAGGGCATTATATAATGAAAAAAGGATCAAAACAAGACAGGATATAACATTTGTTAACATACAAGCACCTAATATAGGCGCACCTAGATATATAAAGCAAATATTAACAGACATAAAGGGAGAAATTGACAAAAATATAATAACAGTAGGGGACTTTAACACCTCATTTAATCGATGGACAGATAATCCAGACAGAAAATCAACAGGGAAACAGTAGTCTTAACTGACACATTAGACCAGTTGAACTTAATTGACAGCTACAGGAAATTACATCCAAAAATAGCAGAATACATACACATTCTTTTCAAGGGCACATGGAACGTTCTCCAGGATAGATCACATACTAGGTCACAAAACAAGTCTCAAGAAATGTAAGAGGATAGAAATTATATCAAGCATTTCTCCCAAGCACAACAGTATGAAACTATAAATGAACTACAGAAAGAAAACCAGGAAAGAACAAACACACTGAGACTAAACAATATGCTACTAAAAAGAAAAAAAAAAGGGTCAATGATGAAATCAGAAAGGAAATTAGAAAATACCTCAGGACAAATGAAGATGAAAACAGTTTTCCAAAATCTATGGGATGCAGCAAAAACAGTTCCAAGAGAGAAGTTCATAGTGATATAGGCCTTCCCCAAGAATAAGAAAAATCTCAAATAAACAACCTAACGTACCACCTAAAAGAATTAGAAAAAGAAAAACAAAGTCCAAAGTCAGCAGAAGGAAGGAAGTAATAAGGATCAGAGAGAACAAATAAAATAGAGACCAAAAAAATCAACAGAGAAGATCAATGAAACCAAGACCTGGTTATTTAAAAAGACAAATAAAATTGATAAACTTTAGCCAGGCTCTCATCAAGAAGAAAAGAGAGAGGACCCACATAAACACAATACTACAGAGAAACAAACAAACAAAATGACAGAGAATACTATGAATAGTTATATGCCAACAAACTGGAAAACCTAGAAGACATGGAGAAATTTCTAGAAAGATACAGCTTGCCAAGACTGAGTCAAGAAGAAACAGATAATTTGAAGACCAATCACCAGGAGTGAAATTGAATCTACAATTAAAATACTCCCAGCAGGGCTTCCCTGGTGGTGCAGTGGTTGGGAGTCCGCCTGCTGATGCAGGGGACGCGGGTTCGTGCCCCAGTTCGGGAAGATCCCACGTGCCGCGGAGCGGCTGGGCCCATGAGCGATGGCCGCTGAGCCTGCGCGTCTGGAGCCTGTGCTCTGCAACGGGAGAGGCCACAACAGTGAGAGGCCCGCGTACCGCAAAAAAAAAAAAAAAAAAAAAAAGAAAAAAAAATACTCCCAGCAAACAAAAGTCCAGGACCAGACAATCAAACATGTAAAGAAGAACTTATACCTATCCTTCTCAAACTATTCCAAAAATCTGAAGAGGAGGGAACGCTCCCAAATTCATTTTATGAGGCCCCACCATTACCCTGATACCAAAATCACACAAAGACTCTATAAAAAAGGACAATTACAGGCCAATATCTTTGTTTAATAGAGATGCAAAAATCCTCAACAAAATATAAGCAAACCTAATCCAATGATGCATAAAACGGATCATACACCATGATCAAGTTCGATTTATCCCAGGTTCACAAGGATGGTTTAACATATGCAAATTAGCCAATGTGACATACCACTTTAACAAACAAAAAAAGATGAAAATCACATGATTATCTCAACAGACGCAGAAAATGCATTTGACAAATTCAACATCCATTCATGATAAAAACGTTCATCAAAGTGGGTATAGAGGGAACAAATCTCAACATAATAAAGGCTATTTATGACAAACCCACAGCCAACATAATACTCAAGAGTGAAATGCTGAAAGCCTTCCCGCTAAATTCAGGAAATAGTACTGGAAGTCCTAGACACAGCAATCAAAAACCAAAAGAAATAAAAGGTACACAAATTGGAAGTGAAGAGCTAAAACTGTCATTATCTGCAGATGACATGATACTCTATAGAGAACCCTAAAGTCTAGACCCAAAAACTGTTAGAACTAATAGATGAATTCGGAAAGGCTGCAGGATACAAGACTAATATACAGAAATATGCTGTGGTTCTATATACTAAGAATGAAATATCAGAAAGAGAAAGTAAAAAACAATCCTGTTTAAAATTGCACCAAAAACAAACAAACAAACTCTAGGAATAAACTTCACCAAGGGGGTGAAAGACCTATACTCTGAAAACTATAAAACATTGAGGAAGATGATTCGAAGAAATGGAAAAATATCCCATGCTATTGGGTTGGAAGAATTAACATTATTAAAATGGGCATACTAGCCAAATCAATCTACAGATTTAATGCAATCCCTATCAAAATACCCAGGACATTTTTCACAGAACCAGAACAAATTATCCTAAAATTTATATGAAGTCACAAAAGACCCTTAACTGCCAAAGCAATCCTGAGAAAAAGGAACAAAGCTGGATGTATAACCCTCCCAGACGTCACACTATACTACAGTAAGCAGAAGAGCATGGTATTGGCACAAATATAGACACATAGATCAATGGAACAGAATACAGCCCAGAAATAAACCCATGCACCTGCGATAAATTAATCTACGACAAAAGAGGTAAGCCTATACAATGGAGAAAAGACAGTGTGTTCAACAAGTGGTGCTAGGAAAATGGACAGCCACATGTAAAACAGTAAGAGTAGAATATTCCCTTTCACACCAAATACACAAAAACAAAACAAAACAAAACAAACCCTCAAAACGGTTTAAATGTAAGCCCCAAAACCATAACACTCCTAGAAGAGAACAGAGGCAGAGCACTCTTTGACAGAAATTGTAGCAATATCTTCTTGGATCAGCCTCCTAAGGCAAAAGAAATAAAAGCAAAAATAAACAAATGGGGCCTAATTAAACTTAAAGATTTAAGTTTAATTAAATCTGACAAAAGAAAAAGACAAACTATGGAATGGAAGAAAATATTGGCAAATGATACTCCCAGCAAACAAAAGTCCAGGACCAGACAATCAAACATGTAAAGAAGAACTTATACCTATCCTTCTCAAACTATTCCAAAAATCTGAAGAGGAGGGAACGCTCCCAAATTCATTTTATGAGGCCCCACCATTACCCTGATACCAAAATCACACAAAGACTCTATAAAAAAGGACAATTACAGGCCAATATCTTTGTTTAATAGAGATGCAAAAATCCTCAACAAAATATAAGCAAACCTAATCCAATGATGCATAAAACGGATCATACACCATGATCAAGTTCGATTTATCCCAGGTTCACAAGGATGGTTTAACATATGCAAATTAGCCAATGTGACATACCACTTTAACAAACAAAAAAAGATGAAAATCACATGATTATCTCAACAGACGCAGAAAATGCATTTGACAAATTCAACATCCATTCATGATAAAAACGTTCATCAAAGTGGGTATAGAGGGAACAAATCTCAACATAATAAAGGCTATTTATGACAAACCCACAGCCAACATAATACTCAAGAGTGAAATGCTGAAAGCCTTCCCGCTAAATTCAGGAAATAGTACTGGAAGTCCTAGACACAGCAATCAAAAACCAAAAGAAATAAAAGGTACACAAATTGGAAGTGAAGAGCTAAAACTGTCATTATCTGCAGATGACATGATACTCTATAGAGAACCCTAAAGTCTAGACCCAAAAACTGTTAGAACTAATAGATGAATTCGGAAAGGCTGCAGGATACAAGACTAATATACAGAAATATGCTGTGGTTCTATATACTAAGAATGAAATATCAGAAAGAGAAAGTAAAAAACAATCCTGTTTAAAATTGCACCAAAAACAAACAAACAAACTCTAGGAATAAACTTCACCAAGGGGGTGAAAGACCTATACTCTGAAAACTATAAAACATTGAGGAAGATGATTCGAAGAAATGGAAAAATATCCCATGCTATTGGGTTGGAAGAATTAACATTATTAAAATGGGCATACTAGCCAAATCAATCTACAGATTTAATGCAATCCCTATCAAAATACCCAGGACATTTTTCACAGAACCAGAACAAATTATCCTAAAATTTATATGAAGTCACAAAAGACCCTTAACTGCCAAAGCAATCCTGAGAAAAAGGAACAAAGCTGGATGTATAACCCTCCCAGACGTCACACTATACTACAGTAAGCAGAAGAGCATGGTATTGGCACAAATATAGACACATAGATCAATGGAACAGAATACAGCCCAGAAATAAACCCATGCACCTGCGATAAATTAATCTACGACAAAAGAGGTAAGCCTATACAATGGAGAAAAGACAGTGTGTTCAACAAGTGGTGCTAGGAAAATGGACAGCCACATGTAAAACAGTAAGAGTAGAATATTCCCTTTCACACCAAATACACAAAAACAAAACAAAACAAAACAAACCCTCAAAACGGTTTAAATGTAAGCCCCAAAACCATAACACTCCTAGAAGAGAACAGAGGCAGAGCACTCTTTGACAGAAATTGTAGCAATATCTTCTTGGATCAGCCTCCTAAGGCAAAAGAAATAAAAGCAAAAATAAACAAATGGGGCCTAATTAAACTTAAAGATTTAAGTTTAATTAAATCTGACAAAAGAAAAAGACAAACTATGGAATGGAAGAAAATATTGGCAAATGATGTGGCTGACAAGGGGTTCATATCCATAATATATGAACAGCTCATACAACTCAGTATCAAAAAAACAAGCAAACAATTCAATCCAAAAGTGGGCATAGGATCTGAATAGACATTTTCCCAAAGAAGACATGCAGATGGCTAACAGGCACATGAAAAGATGCTTAACATCACTAATTATTAGAGAAATGCAAATCAAAACCACAATGAGGTATCAAATCACACCGGTCAGAATGGTTATCATCAAAAAGTCTACAAAAGACAAATGTTAGAGACGATGTGGAGAAAAGGGAATCCTCATACACTGTTGGTGGGCATGTAAATTGGGGTAGTCACTATGGAGAACAGTATGGAGGGACCTCAAAAAGCTAAAAATAGACTACCATATGATCCAGCAATTCCACTCCTGGGTATATATGCAGAAAAAATGAAAACACTGATTCAAAGAGATACATGCACTGCAATGTTCATAGCAGCACTATTTACAATAGCCAAGACATGGAAACAACCCAGGTGCCCAGCAACAGCTGACTGGTTTACAAAGACGTGTCATACACACACACACACACACACACACACACACACACACACACACACAAATGGAGTATTAGTTGGTCATAAAAAACAATGAAAAAAGCCATTTGCAGAAACATGGATGGACCTAGAGAATGTTATGCTTAGTGAAATAAGTCAGACAGAGGAAGACAAATACTGTATAATATCACTTATATGTGGAATCTAAAATGCAATAAAAATGAATGTGTATGCAAAACAGAAACAGACTCACAGATATAGAAAACAAACTAGTGGTTACCAAAGGGGAGAGGAAAGCAGGAAGGGATAAATTAGGGGTATGGGATTAACAGATACAAATTATCATATAAAAAGTAGATAAGCAACAAGAATACACTGTATAGCACTGGGAATTATGCCCAGTATCTTGTAATAACCTGTAACGGAATACAGTCTGACAAAAATACTAAAGCAATATGCTGTATACCTGAAACTAAGACAAAACTGTAAATCAACTATACTTCAAAAAACAAAACAACATATAAAAGTATATGCATAGAAGAAATCCATATGCTAAGCATAAAAACATATTTATACCATATATTAAACTAAATAGTTTTACAGTATTTCAATTTTTATAATGGTAATTATTTCTAATCATAAATAAATTATACAGCCTATCAAGCCAGTTAGATTTCTACAGAGATCCCACATGCCAAGAAGCCAAACCAACATCAAAACAGGCCTTTTTTAAAAAGTAGGTAACACTAACTAGGCTAAGGCAAGTCCAGTACTGTAAGGTGTGAAACCTAGATACAGGGAAAAGTCCTAGCTAGTGATATGAAAGTTAAATAATTTGATTATGCATCAAGGTGGAAGAGATGATAAAATGATCAGAGGAAATGCAGTGGGGGAGCATATAAAAGGCATAGAATAAAGGGTCGAACTGATGGAAACCAAGATAGGAATTAGAGTTCAGTAGGAAAGAAGCAAACACATAATATTTTTACGTTTAGGATATATAATGGCAATATGTTACGGCTATTTTTTTCAATCTTTGATAGCCTGTGTATCTGACAATACCAATTTTATATCATGCCTAAATGAGTTAAACTGGGACTAAGAAGCCTGTTCTGGTACCTGTACTACTAAATAGCAGCATAATCTTAGTCCAAAATCCCTTGACATCTTTGGTCTTCAGTTTTCAATTCCATAAAAATGATGGGTTCAAATTAGATAATTCAAAGTCATGTTCAGATAAAAAAATTCCATAATCCTAAAAGGACTGTTCCTCATTCAGTTAGGTAACTACTTGTCCAGCTATTTTTACCCACACCTACCCCTCACACCATTCCATACAAGAGATGACTAATGTTACAACTCCCTATTCCTGCATTCATGATAGACATTGGTAATTAGCTACAGCCCTTTGCCCCTAAGCCCAGTCACTGAGCTCTCTCTTACTTTCATACATCCTTGCAACCATTTTCAATCAACTGGAGATGGTACTTGAGATAAAATCTATTCACCATCCTATAAATCCATAAGCAAGTTATGACTTTCAATACAATTAAAAAACTTCCTTAGTATTTTCTACATTTTAAGAAACTCTGATAATTCTCTCCTATGAATAAAACTGACTCATATTTTTGTACTCATTAGATGAATAAAATAGGATATAAGCTCTGTCAAGATAACCTGAAGATACCAGCCTATATATTTCCTGATTTATTTATTCTGAATCACTTTTAATAATCTCTGCTAATATGACTTCCTTAGTCAGATGCACCAATGCTAGGAATTCTACACTCATGCAAACTGTCCAAGAACCTAATATATATCCATTAATCCTATTCAATGGCATAAGGAGGTCTGGGGTAATGAACTGCATTGCATTGCTAATTTACTTAACGTATGTTCAGTATAACAAGAGACAGCGAGAGCAAGTCAGGATTTAAAAATAACATTTATC
This sequence comes from Physeter macrocephalus, assembly GCF_002837175.3. Lineage (NCBI taxonomy): Eukaryota > Metazoa > Chordata > Mammalia > Artiodactyla > Physeteridae > Physeter > Physeter macrocephalus. The sequence goes on from NC_041217.1 coordinate 24,128,898, forward strand.
TCAAGGTTTTCTTCCATAAAATATTTTAAAATCTTTAGATATAGAAGCTGCCCACCATTTTAAAATGAGACAAGCAAACAAAGAAAAAAAAATATCCTTACCAGTTTTTCTGCTTCTGTGTTCATTTCCCTTAATTTCTTGATATGTTCCTTTTTAATCATGAGAATTTTTGATAATCTGGTCTATAGACAATGAAGAAGAGATGTTTTGGAATAAACACAGGCACTTAAGTATATCATGTAGATGCCAAATTTCTAAGTTTTCACCAAGATATTTTAGATTTTAGTGTTTCAATATAAATATAGCACAGACACTATTTTATAAGTCAGACTGGCTGAGAAGAAGATATTTTAAAATCCACTGTAACCAGGATATGTCAAAACAATTAAGGAGTCAACCTGAATAAGCTTTCACTGGTCCAAAATGGAACAATGTGTGGACCAATCGTAATAATAACTACAGTTAACTGAAGCACAAATACATTAAAATCCATGAGTTCAGACTGATACTTAAACAAAATTAACCATTGTTGGAGAATACTAGTGACCATACTCATAAACTGGAAAACAAAGACAAAGAGTCAAGCATTTATCCTGCCTATACTATACAAACTATGCCATTAGGTAACCAAATAATAGATTAGGGGAAGTTTTTCCTTATAGAACTATTTCAGCTACTAAACAAAGAACAAGAATAGCACCATTTTGCAATCCTAATGAATGAATTGACCTAGGCATCAATAATTAGTACCAGCCAACATTACATAAAAAAAGAGATAAAATAATATGGGTATCCTATTAGAACACAAAACCACACATAAAAGTAGTCACATAAAAACAAGTACACCAGGCTTCCCTGGTGGCGCGGTGCTTGGGAGTCTGCCTGCCGATGAGGGGGATACGGGTTCGTGCCCCGGTCCGGGAGGATCCCACATGCCACGGAGCGGCTAGGCCCAGGAGCCATGGCCGCTGAGCCTGCACGTCCGGAGCCTGTGCTCCGCAACGGGAGAGGCCACGACAGTGAGAGGCCCGTGTACCGCAAAAAAAAAAAAAAAAAGTACACCAATCAAATAAAAAACCCAAATCAAATCAAAGCTTTATATTCAATGAGCAATTTATATGAAATATAAAAGACAAAAGAATATGTTGGATGTTATCACAAGGATTCAGTCAGCAAAATCCAGACTGTGGGAGACTCTATGGACAAATAATCTAGTTTCTTCATCAAATAAGTCAATGGGGAAAACGTACAGTCAACATTTAAGAGACAACTGGAGAACTGGAATGCTGACTGGATATGTGATGATATTAAGACTTTTTTGTTAACTTTTTAGATGTAATAATGATAATATAGTTATGTATCTTAAAAAAAAAAGGGCCCTTACCACTTAAAGTTATATAACGAAACATTTACAGATAAATGATATGATGTCTGATTTCTCAAAACAGAGAAAGTGGGTGGGAGTATAGCTGAAACTGAACTGGCCAGGAGTTGTTGACAACTGTTATAGCTAGATAATGGGTACCTAGAGGTGCATTATACAACTCTGTCTGCTTTTCTCTTTTTTAATTAATTAATTTATTTATTTATTTTATTTATTGCGTGTTGGGTCTTTGTTGCTACGCGCGGGCTTTCTCTAGCTGTGGCGAGTGGGGGCTGCTCTTCGTTGCAGTGCACAGGCTTCTCATTGCGATGGCTTCTCTAGTTGTGGAGCATGGGCTCTAGGTGCACGGGCTTCAGTAGTGTAGCACGCGGGCTCAGTAGTTGTGGCTCGTGGGCTCTAGAGCACAGGCTCAGTAGTTGTGGTGCACGGGCTTAGTTGCTCTGTGGCATGTGGGATCTTCCCGGACCATGGCTCGAGCCCGTGTCCCCTGCATTGGCAGGTGGATTCTTAACCACTGCGCCACCAGGGAAGTCCCCTGTCTGCTTTTATATGCATTAAATTTTTGATTATTAAAAAAAATCTAAAAGCTTGACCTAAGTTGATACAGGTAGAGGGAGGGCCTGGTGAGATATGTTACATACTTATTCACTCAGACCCTCATTAGTATCTCCAGAGCTCTGGACTGGTACCCTGTCTCTAGTTGTTGGGGTTTTATGGAAATTTGTGTGATCCTTCAGAGTTAGAAGCAGTAAAAGATGGGATGAAGGCAACAGTCTCTCTCCCATTTTCATTTGTGTTTCTTGGTTTTTTTAAAACTAATTAATTAATTAATTAATTAATTTTTGGCTGCCTTAGGTCTCTGTTGCTGTGCGCGGGCTTTCTCTATTTGTGGCAAGCGGGGCTACTCGTTGCGGTGTGCGGGCTTCTCACTGTGGTAGCTTCTCTTTGTTGTGGAGCACAGGCTCTAGGTGTTCAGGCTTCAGTAGGTGTGGCTCACAGGCTCAGCAGTTGTGGCTCGCGGGCTCTAGAGCACAGGCTCAGTAGTTGTGGCGCACGGGCTTAGTTGCTCCGCGGCATGTGGGATCTTCCTGGATCACGGCTCGAACCCGTGTCCCCTGCATTGGCAGGCAGACTCTTAACCACGGCGCCACCAGGGAAGTCCCTTCTTGCTTGTTTTTGATAGAAAATCACACTGTTTCCTTTTCATTCTTTTCAAAACTGAGTCCTCTCTAAGAAGTGGGTCAGTCTTTTACATTCCTCAAAATCCCTAACCCCAGGAAAGAAAAAGTTTCCTCACTAAGAAAATTCATTGTAAACTATGAATTATAAAACTTGCAAAAAACTGATGTTTATTTTGTTATAAGAAAACAGTTATCAGTAAAAGACAAAAACATATCTCACAGCTTAACAAGAGCAAATCCGAGTTTCATAAAACTTTACATATTACAAAAGACAAGTACATAAAAGGACTTTTATTTTTATCTGCTAGATAGCTTAAAAAATGAAAGCAGTGTTTTAACTAGGCTTTTACACGTAGATTTTGAAGTTAAAATTAAGCACTGCAATCAAACATCTAAGCATCAATAAAAACATCAATACTTTAGAAGTAGCGTACTAGTATTTTGCCTCTGACTCCCTCTGCTGGTGTATCGATGGATCTCTCTCTCTCTCTCTCTCTCTCTCTCTCTCTCTCTCTCTCTCTCTCTCTCTCTCTCTCTCTCTCTCCCCCCTGCAGCCCCTCTCTCCCTCTCCCTGACCCCCTGTTCTTCCCCCCATCTCCCCCTACACACACTTGCCCAAATATGACATATTAGCTCTGTTTTTACTTCCACTATTTAAAAGAAAGAATTTCTTTAAAACACAAGTGTCCTATTTGTGGAAATGATAAGCCTTGGCTCTTTTCATATTTTTAACTTTTCATATAAAAATATCTTACCTATCTTTGGAAGTTAAAAGGTGTAATTCTGTATTCCAAGGATAATTAACAACATACAACTAAGGAATAAAAAATGCTATACATATACACACAAATGACAAGACTTTTCCTCAAAATAACATTAATTGTAAAAGGTAACACTGTGAATATTTTAATGGATTATGCTATAAACATTTTTATTTATAAAGACTCTATCCCAAGCCAAGTAGTTTTTCTTTTCAAACAAAAAGAAACAAATCAAACATTATTAGACTATGATTCAAACTAAATAAAATAAAAAGAAAATAAAACATTAAATTACTGATAAAAAACCAAACTAAATAATTTATTTAATCTAATTTTCAAAACAAACAGCACATTACATTCTTAAGAGTCAGGCTATTCAAGAAAATTGTTCTATATAATAATTCTATACTTGTTTCAATTTAGCCTTAGATTTCTTTGCGCATAATCAATAAGTACTTAGCAAATGAATAGCTATTCTTAGTCTCAGAAAAGAAATAAAGTTCCTCCTAACCAGAGAGCTGGCCAACACATCACAGTTGTTGAGGTGACTGATAATGGCAGGATGCACTGAGATTACTAAATAAAAACCTTTATACTTATACAATTTATGAACAGTTAACCATTCAGTGTCACAGAGCATATACTAGAAGGTTAGAGTCCTTAACACAGAAAAATAATAAGAACCAAACCCAAGAAAAGCCCAACAAAAATAGATCTCTAAGTCTTTTTTTGCTGTTATAACTTATTTTCAAGCTGGCTGGAAAATAACAGACTTCTTAAAACCAACACAATGATTTTTAAAAGTATAAAAATATTTGGTCCTAGAAAAATTTTCAACTTTAATAACACAAAAGTCATTGAGATTTTTTAACAAATAACCAAAACATTCAGAGCAATTCTTACCACTTGGATAAGGAACTCTACTGGAAAACCACCTAATGTTTCCGTGTCAGAGCCAGAAATTTTACTTCTCCAAGGTGACTGTCCTAGTAAGGGGTCATTATCCTGTGGGAATAAAAGGGAATCATTTAACCATTGACTTTTCAAGAGGAAGTATCTATGTTTTTAATTAATTAATTAATTAATTAATTTTTGGCTGTGTTGGGTCTTCTGTTGAGGTGACTGATAATGGCAGGATGCACTGAGATTACTAAATAAAAACCTTTATACTTATACAATTTATGAACAGTTAACCATTCAGTGTCACAGAGCATATACTAGAAGGTTAGAGTCCTTAACACAGAAAAATAATAAGAACCAAACCCAAGAAAAGCCCAACAAAAATAGATCTCTAAGTCTTTTTTTGCTGTTATAACTTATTTTCAAGCTGGCTGGAAAATAACAGACTTCTTAAAACCAACACAATGATTTTTAAAAGTATAAAAATATTTGGTCCTAGAAAAATTTTCAACTTTAATAACACAAAAGTCATTGAGATTTTTTAACAAATAACCAAAACATTCAGAGCAATTCTTACCACTTGGATAAGGAACTCTACTGGAAAACCACCTAATGTTTCCGTGTCAGAGCCAGAAATTTTACTTCTCCAAGGTGACTGTCCTAGTAAGGGGTCATTATCCTGTGGGAATAAAAGGGAATCATTTAACCATTGACTTTTCAAGAGGAAGTATCTATGTTTTTAATTAATTAATTAATTAATTAATTTTTGGCTGTGTTGGGTCTTCGTTGCTGCGTGCAGGCTTTCTCTAGTTGCGGCGAGCGGGGGCTGCTCTTTGTTGTGGTGCGCAGGCTTCTAATTGTGGTGGCTTCTCTTGCTGCGGAGTACAGGCCCTAGGTGCACGGGCTTCAGTAGTTGTGGCATGTGCGCTCAGTAGTTGTGGCTCGCCAGCTCTAGAGCGCAGGCTCAGCAGTTGTGGCGCACGGGCTTAGCTGCTCTGTGGCATGTGGGATCTTCCCACCAGGGAGCGAACCTGCGTCCCCTGCATTGGCAGGTGGATTCTTAACCACGGTGTCACTAGGGACGTCCCAGAAGTATCTTATTTTTAAAAAAATTTATTTTGGCAGGTGGATTCTTAACCACTGTGCCACCAGGGACGCCCCAGAAGTATCTTATTTTTTAAAAAATTTATTTTATTGACGTATAGTTGATTTACAATGTTGTGCTAATTTCTGCTGTACAGCAAAGCAATTCAGTTATGCATATATATACTCTTTTTTTCATATTCTTTTCCATTACAGTTTATCACAGGATATTGAATATAGTTCTCTGTGCTATACAGTAGGAAGGAAGTATCTTATTCTTAAATAAAGAGCAAATTCTATTATAATTACTACTCTATTAAAAATCCTACAAAAAGGAAAATATTTCCAGAGTTGAAGCAACTATTTTATTTACTTTATTAACTTTTTATTTAATATCTGACAACTCAAAATAATGTGGGCACCTCCTGAAGTTACTGTAATAGATGTGTATTTCATAAGAACATAGTTTACATTCATAATAATCATTTAAACTACTGGTGACATCTAAAAAATATTACTTACTGTAATTGGTGACTGGAGAGGAGGAGTATAATGTAACCGTGGTGGAGTCATAAAAAATCGAGAAGGTCGCTGTTTTTGTCCAAAGGCAGCAATAGGCATCGTCTCATGAGGCTCATTACTCTTTGGGAAAAGAAAATAGTCGCCAAAACTTGAAGAAATTTACCAATCAGTTTAGCTTTATAACAGTTCTATTTTATCATAAAATATATTAACCTACAAGATCAAAGGGCTAGACCTTAAGTCAGAGTATAGATACTACTACGGTTACTAAGAGGCTGAATTCATAAAACAGAAGAAAGTGATCTATTGAAAGAAAGGAAAGTGATCTATAGCCATCCTTGGTTGTCTCTGTGTTAAAGACTATCTGAATATTACCCACTGTAATTAAAGGCAATTCTTATCTGGCCAGGGAGAAATGTTTGGGTGATCTCATAAAGGAAATTGCATTAATGAAACAGAAAAGTAATTTTTCTTTTTTGAAATGGGAGGTTTAAAGACTTCCTCCTTTAATGAAAAAAACTAAGATTGGTATACCTTGCTCTATATTTAGTCCAAATTTCCTTTCTCTCCTACTCCTCTCTAAAAGTACATTTGATAAAGAAACCCTTACAATAAGCAGAGAGTCACAGTTTTTTAAAAAGTATAGATCAGAAAAAAAAGATTCTTCTATTTTTCCACTAAGGAGATAAAGTAATTTTGATTTTTAATTGTAAGTTCACAACACTTAAAAATCAAGTTTATAATAAAGAAATGAAAAAAGGGGAGGCTAAATGCGAACAATTTAATTTCCATAATGCTTAGAGGTAAACAGTTTTGTTATAAAAAGTTCATTACTCATTAAAAAAAACTATTAGAGTTATATTTATCCTTTATATTTTAACTTATTAGAAAGGTATATAATTTCCATGACATTGCTAAATCAAGCATTATCATGAAATAATGGTCCAGTAGTTTAATGGACTATATCAGAAGTTCCAAAGATGTGGATTCCAGTCTCAACAGGGCAAGAATCCAGCTTGAAAGCCTTGAATAAATTACTTAACGTACTTATGTTTCAATTTCATCATGCAAAAAGTGGGGGTAATTAACAACCACCCTGCATACTCTGAGGATAAAATAGGAACATATAAAAATATATATTTTGAAATGCAAGATGTTAACATACTTTTAAAGTCATTTTGCAAGAGGACTATACCAACAGCTGAAATGAAAGTGTTGTGTAGCTTATTCCCCAAGATTAATTAGTCAAGAGTGATCAGTTGTGTCACACTAAATTTGGTAGGTGGATGCTAGCTTCTGGAAAATGTGGACGACTTAAGTATAGTTCTGCTCCAGGAGTCTAGTAAGCAGGGCTGGAAACCCTTAAAGATCTCTTCCTCTGTGACTTGAAATCTTGATTCTATCATAAATACAACCCCTAAGAAAACTCTACAAAACATATTTAATAGGCATAAAACACGTGTATTATGAAACAATACTTACAAGAACTTCATAGTCAGGGATAGTATGAGTTCCAAGCCCTGCCCTATCGAAAGTTACTCTATAAGTAGCATTAAGAGTATCCACAGCATCTATCTGTCCAGTGAACAGACCATCATGAACACCACGTAATCGTGCTGAAAAAAGAAACAAAAAGGCATTATGATATTTAGGAGATACAGAAAACTGTCACATACAAAACTGCTCCAGGCAGGTAATTCAAAGTGGAGAAAGTACAGTACTGTTGTCTATTAAAGTTTCAAAAAAAGCATGTACTTTATTTTAGGCTTAAAGGAACAACAAAAAAATTTTTTGAAACAGAAAACAAAACTATAAATGGTAATCCCTAATTTGATATATGAATGAAATCATATATCTACCAAACTAAGGGGAAAATACTTTAACATCATACCATTGCTTTAAACCTTGAATTGCAAAAAAAAAAAAAAAAAAGTCAACAAATTTGGTCATCATACTCATGAATGAAACACTAGGAGTAGTTCAACTGAAAAAAAAGAAAAGAAAAAATAAGACAAGGGTGCTATGCAGAAAAGATTTACTAGGTTTCAGACCGCTAACCTTAGAAAGGGTTGCCTATAATGTTGACTTCTGGTTACTTGAATTTTGGGAGTGTTCCCATTGTTCCCATACTAAGAAAGGTGGTTTACTATGCCTAGACTGTGCAAACAATGTGGTTACCTGCTTTCCAATTCTTGTATGTGTTGGGCAGAAGGTGCCTACTAACCGGCCCCCTGTAAAAACCTTGGGCATTGAGTTTCTAATGAGTTTCCCTGGTAGACAACATTTCACAAGTGCTGCTACAACTTGCTGCTGAAGGAGTTATGCAAGTCTTGTGTGACACTACACGGAGGGGACTCTTGGAAGCTTGCACCTGTCTTCCTCTGGACTTTGGCTCCATGTACTTTTCCCTTTGCTTATTTTGCTTTATATCCTTTTCTGTGATAAGCCATGGCCATGAGTACAACTATTTGCCAAGTACTCTGAGTCTTTCTAGTGAATAACCAAACCAAATCTGGGGGTGGTCTTGGGGATCCCTCACACAGATGAATTCTTGTGTCACTATTATTTAAATCCAGTCTGAAGTAACATATGGAAAATCCAAGCAAACATCCAGCATGAGTGAAAAATATAAGAACAGTAGCATTTAAGGCATTAAACTAGGCAAAGTGACACATTTTATACACACAAAAACGTATAAAGATAGTATTTATTTTTTAATTTTTTTTTGGCCACGGTGTGTGCCATGTGGGATATTAGTTCCCCAACCAGGGATCAAACCTGTGCCCCCCTGCATTGGAAATGCGGAGTCTTAACCACTGGACCGCCAGGAAAGTCCCAATGATATCATTTAAATAAAATACAAATATTCAATGCAAAACTGTTTAAAAGGATCAACTGATAAAAACTCAATTGTAGAAGACTAAAATATCATTCTCTTATGGTTATCAGCGGGGAAGGGTGGCAGGAAGGGATAGTCGGGGAGTTTGGGATTGACATGTACACACGGCTATATTTAAAATGGATAACCAATAAGGACCCACTGTATAGCACAGGGAACTCTGCTCAATGTTATGCGGCAGCCTGGATGGGAGGGGAGTCTGAGGGAGAATGGATACAGGTATATGTATGGCTGAGTTGCTTTGCTGTGCACCTGAAACTGTCACAACATCGTTAATCAGCTACACTCCAATAAAAAATAAAAAGTTAAAAAAATATTCTCAGTCTTTGACAGACCAATTAAAGGAAAAGTAAACAGGTATACAGAAGATACGAGTAATAAAGTTGAGTAAACAAACACAAATATAGAAAAGGACCTCCAGCTATGGCAGCGTGAAGAGGTTGGTGATTCTTCTCTGCAAAAGACTTGTATAAACCTGTACAAGATTGTCAAAGACAACCATTTCAGGGTACTAGAAATGGGCCAAATGCAGAAAACAATTAAGAAATGATTACTGTTGAAAAATTGCTAGAGCTTATTAAGGACAGGTGAACTCAGTGGCCTTTTTGCAAGAGGCTATTCACACTCTACCATTACCAACAGCTTGGTTGGTAAAAAGAGTTTTTCTAGTGTATGGTTGGTCATGGAAGCAGTGTTGTTTGTTGCCAGAGGGGCAGACAGGATGTGGACCAGTGGGTAAAAACCTGTGACTGTGCTAGTTAAGACTGGCAAACTCGATCAGGAAAGAATAAGAAAACCCCACAACTTTGCAAGCCTAAGAGGGAGTCCTGTCTGAGATGACTGGCAGAATAGCTAGGAATTTAACAGGGAGATCCTGGAAACTAGAGAGCCATAAAAAGACTGAAATAAACTCTCCATAAATTCTTGCCTAAGTGGAAAACTATGTGATTGGGTGGGAAAGACCTAAGAAAGTCTGGTAAAAAGTAAAAGCTAAGGATGACCTGAAAACGGACAGCAACTTTGTATGTGTTTCCCAAGTCCACACAGAGATCAGTCTGAGGCCTTTCTGGATTAAGATGTTTGAGTACAATCTCTGCCTAAGTCATTGGCTGGCCACTAAGTTATGCAGACACAGGAACATTCCCTAGGAAGTAAGCTTAAAAATAAATAAAAGAGTAAAAAAAAAAAAACTGAGCAGAGACATCAGTGGTTGCATAGGCAAGTTACTAAGTAAAAACGATTCTCCAAAAATTACAGAGTTGCTACAAAATATTATCTAAAATATCTATTTTCAACCAAAAATTACTAGATATGTAATGAAATAAAAAAGCATGATTCTTACTCAGGATGAAAGTACAGTAAGTAGAAATTGACACAGATGATACATTAGCAAAGTCTTCAAAAGTAGATTTTATAAATATGTTCAGAGAATTAAAGACAATGACTCAACAGGGAATTTCACAGAAACTATACAAAAGAACCAAATAGAAACTCTAGAGTTAAAGAGAAGATATGAAGAAAAGAATCAGGGAATATTTTAGATAATATATCGTAGCAAGTCTGGATTCTGATCTATTAAAGAGAGATCACCAGAAATTATCCAATCCAAAGAACACAGAGAACAAAAGATTGACGAAAAATGAAGGGAGCCTCAGAGGGCTGTAGGAAGATGTCAAGTGCACCAACATATTTGTAATGAGAGACCCAAAGGAAGGAGAGAAAGAAGGAGAAAAGGAAATTGCAAGAAATTATGGCCAAAAATCTCCCATATTTGATTTAAAAAATTAAGCTACTAACCCATGAAACTCAATAAACCGCAAATAGGATAAATATAAAGAGTATCAAGCTTAGACACATCATAGTGAAATTTCCAAAATCCAAGGACAAAGAGAGAATAGTCAAGAGAAAAGCTTCAAGAGAAAAATGACTCATCACATGTAGGAGAAGAGCAACACAATTAACAGGTACATCTCTTCAGAAACAATGAAGGTCAGAAGGCAACAGAGTGACATATTCAGTGTGCTAACAAGAAAAAACCATCAGGCAAGAATTCTATATCCTGTGAAACTATTTTTCACAAATGCAGGAGAAATGGAAACATTCTCAGATAAAAACAGAGAGAATCTGTTGCTACTAGACAAGTTAGGAAGAAATACTAAAACACATTCTTTGTGATAAAAGAAAATAATACCAGACAGTAACTAAAATCCACAGCAAGAAAAGAAAAACACCAGAAATGGTAAATATGTGGGTGAATACAAAAAACGGTGTATACAAAATACACACAAAACTTTTTTTTTTTTTTTTTTTTTGCGGTACACGGGCCTCTCACTGTTGTGACCTCTCCTGTTGCGGAGCACAGGCTCAGGGGCCATGGCTCACGGGCCCAGCCGCTCCGCAGCATGTGGGATCTTCCCGGACCGGGGCACGAACCCGTGTCCCCTGCATCGGCAGGTGGACTCTCAACCACTGCGCCACCAGGGAAGCCCCACACACACTTTTTTCTTTTTTCTATTCTCTTCATTTCATTTTTAAAAAGTAAGATTATTTAAAGCAATAATTATAATACTATAGTCTCAGGTTTATCACAGATATTAATATAACACGTTTGATGACAGTAAAAAGGAAGTAGGAGAAAATGGAGCTATATTGGAGTAAATCTGCTGTATTTTATCAGAATTAATTCAGTATTAATCTTAAGTAGATTGTGATATGTTAAAACTGCATATTGTATTTCCCAGAGCAACTAACACACACATACACACAAAACCCTAAAAAAATACCTAAAGATAACAACAGAGAAATTAAAATTGTATACTACATTTGTATACTAATATACAGATACTAACTATATAACTATACTAAGTAAAATTTGTATACTAATTGTATCCTAAACAGTATTTGTTTAACACAAAAGAATACAGGAAAGGAGGTAAAGGAAAATAAAGGATATGAGACATATTGTAAACAAATAGCACAACGACAGGCTTAAATGCAAGCATATCAATTATTACATAAAATGTGAATAGACTAACCACTGATCAAAAAGCAGAGGGTGAAAGGGGTCAAAAGGTACAAACTTCCAGTTATAAAATAAGTAAGTCTATATAAAATACACAACCAATAAGGATCTACTGTACAGCACAGAGAACTACACTCAATATCTTGTAATAACCTATAATGGAGAAGTATATATATATATATATATATATATACACACACACACACACACGTATACACATATAACTGAATCACTCTGCTGTACACCTGAAACTAACACATTGTAAATCAACTATATTTCAATAAAAAAATTTTTTAAATTGTAAATGTACAAAAAACAAACAAAAAAAGTCATGGGGAGGTAATGTACAACATGGTGACCATAGTTAATAATACTGAATCATATATCTGAAAGTTGCTAAAAAAGTAGATATTAAAAGTTGTAACTTTTTTGGTAACTATGTGTGGTAATGGATATTAACTAGACTTACTGTGGTGATCATTTCACAATATATACAAATATTGAATCATTATGTTGTACACCTGAAACTAATATGATGTTAGATGTCAATTATACCTCAATAAAAAAATACAATTAGATAAAAATTTCTTAAATTTTTAAAAAGGCAGAGGTTTGCAGACTGACTTCAGTAGAACAAGACTCATCTATAAGCTGTTTATATATTTCTACATGTGTCTGAGACACACTTTATTTTTTTATTTTTTATTTTTTTAAAGAAGATGTTGGGGGTAGGAGTTTATTAATTAATTAATTTATTTTTGCTGTGTTGGGTCTTCGTTTCTGTGCGAGGGCTTTCTCTAGTTGTGGCAAGCGGGGGCCACTCTTCATCGCGGTGCACGGGCCTCTCACCATCACGGCCCCTCTTGTTGCGGAGCACAGGCTCCAGACGCGCAGGCTCAGTAGTTGTGGCTCACGGGCCTAGTTGCTCCGTGGCATGTGGGATCCTCCCAGACCAGGGCTCAAACCCACGTCCCCTGCATTAGCAGGCAGATTCTCAACCACTGCGCCACCAGGGAAGCCGAGACACACTTTAGATTCATACATTCAAATAGATTGAAAGTAAAAGGATGGAAAAAGATTTACCACAGTAACAACAGAGTACTGGAATGGCTATATTAATGAAAATTTAAAATAAGGGATACTACTGGAAACAAAGAGGGCCATTTCATAATGATAACAGGGTCAATATATCAGGAAAATATGACAAATATAAATATATATGCACCTTAACAGAACACCAAAATACCTGAAGCAAAATCTGATGAAATGGTAAAGAGTTCAACAATTATAGTTAGAGATTTTAATATTCATCTTTCAGTAATTGATACAACAATAGAACAGAAAATCAATAAGAATATGGAAGACATGTACAACACTATCAATCGATTTGACCTAACATATACACAATGCTCAACCCAACAGCAAAATACAGTCTTTTGAAACATACATGGGGCATTATCTAAGACCAAATGCTAGGTCATAAAACAAATCTCAACAACTTTAAAAGAAGTAAAATCATACAAAGCACTTTCTCCAACCGCAACAAAATGAAATCAGAAATCAGTGAGTCTTCACCAAGCAGGCTTGGTTATGCAAAATAAACTGAGAGAATACTTATAATACGAAAAGTATAAGAACTCAAATATAATTTGGAGGGAGGCCATCTTATGTTCTGGCATATAATGTATACTTACATACATCAAACTTTAGAGGGAGATTTACAAAACTTTAGGGGAAACTCACTTTCTACACTTCTGTGTTTTTTTCTTTTTTTTTTTTGAGAATGCATTGCCTTTATAAATCAAGAAAAGAAGATATTTCCATATTTTTATATGGATGTCATTTATGTCCCTCTACCACAGATCTATATTTGAAGTCAGGCTCCCCTATTATTACAGGAGTATCTATCTGTTCAAGTGATGGCTAAATTCTATCCAGTTTTACTTAACTGGCTCAAAGACTTTTAAAAATACTTAAACTTTTGTCTCTAAGGCAGCCATCTCTTTAACAGCCATTTCCAGATTACTGGTGCTGACAATGCAAAGCTAAAAAAACAAAAACAAAAGCAGCAACCTAAGTTAGTATACATGGTCACTAAGGGATGAAAAGCAGATTCTCGGTCAGAATGCCAAGTTCAGGAAAGTAAGAAAAAAATGCTGTTGTGGTTATCAGCATTATCCTAAGGCTTTGAGAATATTTTACAATAAGAAAAAAATTTCAAAAACATCCTTTAGGTAGGGTAAATCCTATTAATCCATAAATCCTATTAGCCGATTATCTCAGGACAATGTCCATTTACACCTGTTATCCTACTTCAGTTATTAACAGCACCTCCTCTTCTACTTTCAGAAGATGCTTATTTGGGTGATAAATTATATGGTCACTCTACTTCTTTGACCATTTATAAGGTCAAATACGCAATGCAAAAAAAAAGAGGCAATTTTTCAAGCACAACAGAAGGTTTGCTGGGAATCTGGTGAACATACCTAATGGCATCCAAAAATCCAAGTTTGGAAAGTAATTTCATTATAAACAAACATCAAGGGACAACTTTAAATATTATTGGTCAGAGCCTCAGCTTTGGGCCAGGATTCAGAATTTGGGTTAACCAGCAGCTGTCAAATCTTAACTCTACATTTACTTCTATAAATCATATCTTCCATATCATCCTTGATGACTTCCTTTCCCATAACCCTTTGACTTAGATAAACTACATTACTTTTAGGACAGTTCTGAATTTTACAATTTCTTAACAAACCAATGATTTTTAAATCTCTTTTTATACCCTGACTTCTCTGACTACACAGAGTTCTAGAACTATTCAGAGCAACGGACACCTGATGAACGACTTCCTGTACAATGTGGTTAAAGTATTATGTCCAGACATTTCCCCAAGACTTTTCCACTATTCAAATTTTCCATCATTTTGGTGTTTGTCAAACTCTTGCGTTCTTAACTCTGTAACTAAGAATCACTTGCCCTCACTTTTTATGTCTTCTTTGCGCCTACTGCAAAATCTTTAATATAGCTACTTTAAAAATTCCTTTGTTGCTGTTATTGAGGAAAAGTCTACTACTCCTTCTTTACTAAAAAATTTCTTCCCAGCAAGGAATGTGGAATTTTGTTTATATACTTTTCTTTTCTAGGTAAAATTTACATACAGTAAAATGTAAGTGTATAATTCTATAAGTTTTGACAAATGAAATCATCCATCTTTAAAGTCACGGAATATTCTTATTATCCCAGAAAGTTGCCCCTTCCTAGGCAATCCTTTCTTCAGGAGCAACCTCTTTTCTGATGATATTTTTCTACCATAAATTAATTTTGCCTATTCTACAACTTCATATAAATGGAACCATACAATATGCATTCATTAGTTTTCAGCTTGCTCGTCATACTGTCTGAAGTTAATCTATATATCAGTAGTTAGCTCCTTTTTATTGTCAATTTGTATTCCACTGTAAGAAAATATCATGTAATGTTTATCCATTCGCCTGTTGTTGGGTTGATTCTAGGTTTTGACTATAAAATTAAAACAAAGATGCCATAAACATTCTTGTACATATCCTTCTGTGAACAGCAATTTTCATTTCTCTTACTTAAATACCTTGGAGCAAGAACTGCTGGATCACAGGACAGACATAAGTTTAATTTTATTAAAAATTGTCATGCAGGGCTTCGCTGGTGGCGCAGTGGTTGAGAGTCTGCCTGCCGATGCGGCGGGCACGGGTTCGTGCCCCGGTCCAGGAAGATCCTACATGCCGCGGAGCGGCTGGGCCTGTGAACCATGGCCGCTGAGCCTGCGCGTCTGGAGCCTGTGCTCCGCAACGGGAGAGGCCACAACAGTGAGAGGCCCGTGTACCGCAAAAAAAAAAAAAAAAAAAAAAAAAAAAATTGTCATGCTTTACTCCAAAGTGGTATACCATCCTATCAACAATGTATATGAATTATGGTAGCTCCACATCCTTGTCAACATTTGATGTTATCAGTAGTTTCAATTTTAGCCATTCTGGTGTGTGTACTGGTATTTTATTATGATTTTAATTTGCACTTCCTTGATGACTACTGATGTTGAGTGCTTTTTCACATGCTTATTGGCCATTCATCTTCCTCTGGGAAGTCTCTACTCAAGTGTTTTGTCTATTTTTTGAATTGGATTACTTATGTTTTTATTACTAAATAATAGAGTTCTTTATGTTTTCTAGATATAGTCCCTTTTCAGATATATGATTTGGAAATATTTTTTTCCCAGTATATGGCTTGCCTATTTATTTTCTTAATGTTGGCTTTTGGTGGGCAGAAGTTTTAAATTTAAGTTAAACCTAAAAATCACCTTTATTTTTCTTTTTTGATAATTACTTTTTTGTCACATCCAAGAAATCTGCCTACTTACAGATCACAAGATATTTTCCTGTGTTTACTTACAGAAGCTTTACAGTTTTGGCTTTTAGGTTTAGCCCTTTGATCCATCTTAGATTTTTTGTATAGCATGAGGAAAGGTCAAGGTTCATTTTATTTCTGTATATATACCTAGTTGATCAATCATTATTTATTGAAATGCCCTTCCTCTCCATTGAAATGCTTTGGTACCTTCAGAAAGTCAACTGGACATATGTGTGGATCTATTACTGCATTAAACTATCCTTCCCATTTTCACAGACATTAGAATAAGCAAGACAATTTCAAAAAAAAAAAAAAAAAAAGGAAAAGAAAAGAAAAGAAAAAGAAAAAGGCCTGCTGTGATTTAGACTGTTTACCTCTAAGATCAGTCTTGGCAGAACTGACATTTTTAACAATACTGACTTTTGCAATCCATGACATGTTTTATCTCTCTAATTATTTAGGTTTTTTATGCTATTGTCAATAGTGTCATTTTTTAAAATGTCACTTTCCAGTTGTTGCATTATAACAGAAATACAACTAATTTTCATATTGATTTTATATCCAAAGACCTTGCAAAAAAATTCATCTTATTAATTCTAGTCCTTGATTTGTGGATTCCTTAGGATTTTCATATCGGTAATCATGTCATCTGTGAAAAGAGACAGTTTTACTTCTTCCAAACTTTATGATTTCTATTTTTTTCTTGTATTATTTCACTGTATCTAGCAGAATACTGTATACAGATCGTAAGTGTATCCTTGTACTGTTCCCCATCTTAGTGGCAAAGCATTCAAAATTTCACCATTAAGTATGTAGTTGCACATAGATTTTTTCATATATTAACTTTGTCAGGTTGAGGAAGTTCCCTTTTATTTCTAGTTTGTTGAGAGTTTTATCATGAGTGGGCATTAATACTGTCAAATGATTTTTTTGTTATTTATTGATAGGACCATGTGGTTTTTCCACTTTATGCTACTAAATATGGGGAATTACATTAGTTGATTTTTAAAAAGACTTTTTTAGGAGCAGTTTTAAACACACATCAAAATTTAGAGGAAAGTACAGAGTTCCCATACATGCCCTACCTTTACTCTCCCTAAGAGCTTCCGCTACTATCAACCCATATAGCTCCTTCCTGACACACCCAGCAGGCTCTCCCACTATCAACATCCCACACCAGAGTGGTACATTTTGTTAGCTTATGAACCTACGCTGAAACATTATTATCACCCAAAGTTTATAGTTTACATTAGGGTTCACTCTTGGAGTTGCACATTCTATAAGTTTTGACAAACATATAAGGGCATGTACCTGCCCATCATTACAGTATCATTCAGAGCAGTCTCACTGCCCTAAAAAACCTCTGTGCTCCACTTATTAATCCCTCTTCCCAATAGCCCCTGGTAATACCTCATCTTTCAACTGTCTCCATAGTTTTACCTTTTCTAAAATATCATACAGTTGGACTCATTCAGTATGTAACCTTTTCAGAATGGCTTCATTCGCCTAGTAATATGCACTTCAGGTTCCTCCATCTCTTTTCATGGAATTTTGTCATTATTATTATTATTATTTTTTTTAGGCCATGCCACACAGTTTGCAGGATCTTAGTTACCCAACCAGGGATCGAACCCAGGCCCCCGGCAGTGGAAGCGCAGACTACTAACTACTGGACCACCAGGGAACTCCCTCTCATTTCATTTTAGCTTCAAATAATATTCCACGTCTGGATGTATCAGTTTATTCATCTAATGAAGGACATAGTGGTTCCTTCCAACTTTCGGCAATTATGAATAAAGCTGCTATAAACATCCATGTGCAGGTTTTTGTGGAGAAATAAGTTTTGAACTCATTTGGGTAAACACCAAGGAGTGTGACTGCTGGACTGTGTGGTAAGAATATGTTTAATTTTGTAAAAAATTGCCAAACTGTTTTCCAAAGTGGCCGTACCATCTTGCATTCCCACCAGTAATAAATAAGTTCCTGTGCTCCACATTCTCGTTTGGTATTGTCAAGTTCTTGATTTTGGCTATTCTAATAGGTGTATAATGGTATTTCATTGTTTTAATTTGCATTTCCCTGATGACATATGATGTGGCACATCTTTTCATGTGCCTATTTGCCATTTGTATATCTTTTCTTTTTTTAAAAATTGAGGTGACATTAATTTATAAGATCATATAAATTTCAGGTGTACAACATTATATTTTGACTTCTATATATATTACAGCATGCTCACCACCAAAAGTTTAGTTTCCATCCGTCACCATACAACAGCCGCCCTTTCCTCATTTTGCCCTTCTCCCAACTCCTTCCGCTCTGGTAACCATACTACTCTGTTCTCTGTATTTGTTTGTTTCCATTTTGTTTATTAATATTCTACATATGAGTGAAATCATATGATATTTGTCTTTCTCTCACTTATTTCACTTTGCATAATACCCTCAAGATCCATCCATATTCTCACAAATGGCAAGATTTCATTTTTCGTGGCTGAGTAGTATTCCACTGCATATTTTACACACACACACACACACACACACACACACACACACCACATCTTTATCCATTTATCCAACAATGGGCACTTAGGTTGTTTCCATATCTTGGCTATTATAAATAATGCTGTGATGAACAGAGGAGTGTATGTAACTTTTTGATTTAGTGTTTTTGTATTCTTTGAATAAATACTCAAAAGTTAAATAGCTGGATCATATGATAGTTCTTTTTTTGGTGTGTGTTATAGTTCTATTCTTAATTTTTTTAGGAATCTCCATACTTTTTGCCATAGTGGCTGCACCAATTTATATTCCCACCAACAGTATGAGAGTATATCTTCTCTGGTGAGGTACCTGGCCAGATCTTTTGTCCATTTTTTAATCAGGTTGTTAGCTTTCCTATTATTAAGTTTTAAGAGTCCTTTGCATATTCTGGATAACAGTCCTTTATCAGATATGTCCTTTGCATATATTTTGCCCCAGTCTGTGACTTCTCTTCTCATTCTCTTGATATTGATTATTTTTTCAATTATTTTGTTGTAGTAAAATACACTAAAAAGTTATCATCTTAACCATTCTTAAGTGTAGAGTTCAGTGGTATTAAATATTAATAATGTGTTCAATCATCACTCATATCTATAACCCTTTTCATCTTGTAAAACTGAAACTCTACACCCATTACAGTAACTCCCCATTCATCCCTCCCCCCCAGCCCCTGGCAACCACCATTCTATTTTCTGTCTCTACGATTGTGACTATTGTAAGAAGCTCATATAAGTGGAATCACAGGGTACTTGTTTTTTTCTGACATTTCACTTATCAATGCCCTCAAGATTCATCCATGTTGTTGCAAATGGTAGGATTTTCTCCTTTTTTATGGCCAAATAATATTCCATTGTATATACAGTTGACCCTTAAACAGCACAAGTTTGAACTTCAGGGGTCCACTTACACAGATTTTTTTCAGTTGTAAATACTACTGTACTGCATGATCCACGGTTGGTTGAACCTGCAGATATGTAACTGCAGATATGGAGGGCTGAGTGTTTGTGAATTTTAGACTGCATGGGAGATGAGCACCCCTACTCCCTGCATTGTTCAAGGGTCAACTGTATACACCATATTTTCTTTCTCCATTCATCTGTCAGTGGACACTTAGGCTGTTTCCATGCCTTAGTTATTGTAAATAATGCTGCAACGAACATGGGGGGGGGTGCATGTATCTTATGAGACAGTGAGTTTGTTTCCTTTGGATAAACACCCAGAAGCGGAATTGCTGGATCATGTGGTACTTCTATTTTTAATTTTTTGAGGAACTTCCTTACTGTTTTACATAGTGGCTACACTGATTTACATTTCCACTACCAATCCACAAGGATTCTCTTTTCTCCACATGCTTTCCAACACTTGTTATTTCTTGCCTTTTTGATAATAGTCATTCTAACAGGTGTGAGGTGCCATCTCACTGTGGCATTTCCCAGATGATTAGTGATGTTGAGCATCTTTTCATGTACCTGTTCACCATCTATGTGTCATGTCTGGAAAAATGTCTATTCAGCTCCTCTGCCCATTTTCTAATCAGGTCGTCTTTTTGTTGTTGAGTTGTATGAGTTCCTTACATATTTTGAATATTAACTTATCAGATATATGATTTGAAAATCTTCTCTCCCATTCTGTAGGTTGCCTTTTTATTTTGTTGATTGTTTCTTTGGCTGTGTAGAAGCTTTTTATAGTTTGATGTAGTCCTACTTGCTGATTGTTGCTTCTATTCCTTTGTTTTTGGTGTCATCCCCCCCCCCAAAAAAAAATCATTGCTAAGACCAATGTCAAGGAGCTTCTCCTCTGTGTTTTCTTCTAGTAATTTAATACTTTCAGGTCTTACATTTAAGACTTTAATCCACTTTGAGTTAATTTCTGTGAGAGGTGTAAGATAGGAGGCCAGTTTTATTCTTCTGCATGTGAATATCTAGTTTTCCCAAGACCATTTATTGAAGAGACTGTCTTTTCCCCACTGAGTATTCTTGGTTGCCTTGTCAAATATCAGTTGACCATATATTCATGGGGTTTTCTGGGGGGGGGGTTCAGTTCTGTTCCATTGGTTTATGTGTCTATTTTATGCCAGTCCCATACTATTTTGATTACTATAGCTTTGTAATATAGCTTGAAATCAAGACATTTGAGTGTCCCAACTTTGTTCCTCTTTCTCAAGATTGCCTTGGTTAGTCAGGTCTTTTGTGGTACCACATAAATTTTAGGACTGATTGTTCTATATCTGTAAAAAATGCCACTGGAATTTTCATAGGGATTGCACTGAATCTATAGATGGCTTTAGGAAGTATGAATTGTTTAAAACAATATTAAGTTTTCCAATCCATGAACATGGGATATCTTTCCTTTTATTTTTGCCTTCTTCAATTTCTTTCATCAATGTCTTGTAATTTTCAGTGTACAGATGTTTTACATCCTTGGTTAAAATTATTCCTAAGTATTCCATTGCTTTTGGAGCCATCATGAATGAGACTGTTTCCTTATTTTCTTTTTCAGATATTTTGTCTTTAGTGTATAGAAACAACCGATTATTGTATGTTGGTTTCATATCCTGGCTTTACTGAATTCATTTACCAGTTCTTATAGTTTTTTGTAGAGTCTTTAGGGTTTTCTCTATATAAGATCATGTCATCTGCAAACAGAGATAATTTTACTTCTTCCTTTTGGATTTGACACCTTCTTTTTCCTTGCCTGACTGCTCTGGTTTGGACTTCCAGCACTATATTGTCACACTTGTCTTGTTCTTGATCTTTAGAGAAAAAGCTTTCGCTCTTTCCCTGTTGAGTATGACATTAGCTGTGGGCTTGTTCTTTAGCTTCTTAAGGTAAAAATAGAAATTTAAACCTTTTTAAAATGTATATAAGCATTTTCTTCCGATGTATTTAAAAATGTAAAAGTTTCCTCTATATACTTCTTTAGCTGCACCCCACAAATATTTATATTTGGTATATTTATTAGCTTTCAATTTAAAATATTTGTGATTTTCCCTTGAGATTTTCTCCTTTTACTTATGAACAATTTAAAGTATGATGTTTCATTCCCAAATACTTGGATATTTTCAGAGATCTTACTGTTTCAATTTCTGATTAAATTCTGTTGTGCTCAGAGAAATTCTGTACACTGTATATGATTTCAATCTTTCAGAACTTATTGACATGTGTTAATAGGCCAGCATATGATTTATCTTGACAAACAAAGCCTAAGCATGTGCAAAGATTATATATTCTGCAGTGCTGGGGTACACTGTTCGAAAAATATCAATTAGATATCATGATTGGTAGTGCTATTCTTTTTTTTTAATTAATTAATTTTATTTTTGGCTGCATTGGGTCTTCATTGCTGCATGTGGGCGTTCTCTAGTTGTATCAATTAGATATCATGATTGGTAGTGCTATTCTTTTTTTTTAATTAATTAATTTTATTTTTGGCTGCATTGGGTCTTCATTGCTGCATGTGGGCTTTCTCTAGTTGCAGTGAGCAGGGGCTACTCTTCATTGCGGTGCACGGGCTTCTCACTGCGGTGGCTTCTCTTGTGGCAGAGCATGGGGTCTAGGCATGTGGGCTTCAGTAGTTGTGGCTCGCAGGTTCTAGAGAGCAAGCTCAGTAGTTGTGGCGCACAGGCTTAGTTGCTCTGTGGCGTGTAGGATCTTTGCAGACCAGGGCTCGAACCCGTGTCCCCTGCATTGGGAGGCAGATTCTTAACCATTGTGCTACCAGGGAAGCCCAGTAGTGCTATTCTAATTCTCTATAGTTGTACTGATTTTTTTTTTTCCTGTTCTCAATTACTGGTAGAGAGTTGTTAAAATCTACAACTATAATTGTCGACCTGTATATTTCTTCCTTTAGTTGTCTTACTTTTTGCTTTAAGTATTTTGAACTTCTGTTATTAGGGGCCTACTAATAAATATATATTAGGATTTGTTGTGGTCTTCTAATGAAGTGCTCTTTCAATCATTATCAAGTATCTCCTCTCTCTGGTAATACTCTTTGTCTTGAAATCTACTTTTTCTGATGTTAACATAGCCACTTCAACTTCTTATTGTTAATATTTGATTGGATATCTTTTTCATTCTTTTGCTTTTAACCTGTCTGTGATTTTTTTTTTTTTTTTTTTTTTTTTGCAGTATGCGGGCCTCTCACTGCTGTGGCCTCTCCCGTTGCGGAGCACAGGCTCCGGACGCGCAGGCTCAGCAGCCATGGCTCACGGGCCCAGCCGCTCTGCGGCATGTGGGATCTTCCCAGACCGGGACACGAACCCGTGTCCCCTGCATCGGCAGGCGGACTCTCAACCACTGCACCACCAGGGAAGCCCCTGTCTGTGATTTTTATATTTCAAGTACAACTCTTGAAGACAGCACATACAGTTGACCCTTTAACAACATGGGGATTAGGAGTGGTGATATCCCCTGAGCAGCTGAAAATCTGTGTATAACTTTTAACTCAAGAGTATAACCCAAAACTTAACTACTAATAGCCTACTGTTGACTGCAAGCCTTACAGATAACATAAACGGCAATTAACACATATTTTGTATGTTATATGTACTATACACTGTATTCTTACAATAAAGTAAGCTAGGGATAAAGAAAGTTATTAAGAAAATCATAAAGAAGAGAAAATACATTTGTAGTACTGTATATTTTTATCAATACCATAAGTTTACATCGTCTGTTTACAAGATGAATCATGTCTCAGTACCTACATCAATATTGTCTTATATGATATTACAAAATGCTTTACATGTTGCGCATATTACTAAAACTAGACATCAAAAAGAGAAAAGATAATGTGAAAAAGAAATTCATCTTTATTTACAGGTACAATGACTCATGCATTGATAATGAAGAAAAAGCAACACAAATTGCTTTAGAGTAGTCTAGTGTAATCAATATGATGGCTTCATGGTAGCCTGGCATATACATTAATGAATGAATCATTATAAAAGTTTTATGGCATACAGTTTTACTGTCATATTCATAATACAGTATTAAAACACCTTCATTTTTAAAAAATTGAGGTATAGTTGAGTTACAATATTATATTAGTTTCAGGTATACAACAGTGATTCAAAATTTTATAGCTTATACTTCGTTTAAATTTATCACAAAATATTGGCTATATTCACTGTGCTGTACAATAAATACATCCATGTAGCTTATTTATTTTATACTTAGTAGTTTGTACCTCTTAATCACTTACCCCTATCTTTCCCCTCCCCTCCCCTGCTCCTCACTGGTAACCACTAGTTTGTTCTCTACATCTGTGAGTCTGTTTCTGTTTTATTAGCAACATAGGTTACTTCCATATCTTGGCTATTGTAAATAATGCAGCTGCGAACATTGGGTTGCATGTATCTTTTCAAATTAGAGTTTTCATCTTTTCTGGATATACACCCAGGAATGGAATTGATGGATCATACGGTAGTTCTGCTTTTACTTTTTTGAGGCACCTCCATACTGCTTTCCACAGTGGATACACCAACTTACATTCCTGCCAGCAGTGTACAAGTACTCCCTTTTCTCCACGTCCTTACCAACATTTGTTAATGGTGGTCTTTCTGATGACAGTCATTCTGACAGGTGTGAGGTGATATCTCATTGTGGTTTTGATTTGCATGTCTCTGATGATTAGTGATGTTGGGTATCTTTTCATGTGCCTTTGGCCATCTGTATGTCTTCTTTGGAAAAATATCTATTCAGGTCTTCTGCCCATTTTTTTTAATCAGGTAGTTTTTTCAATATTGAGTTGTATGAACTATTTATATATTTTGGATATTAACCCCTTATCAGTCATATCATTTGAAATATTTTCTCCCATTCAGTAGGTTGTCTTTTCATTTTGCCAATGGTTTCCTTTGTTGTGCAAAAGCTTTTAAGTTGAATTAGGTCCCATTTGTTTATTTTTGCTTGTTTCCTTTGCCTTAGGAGACAGATCCAAAGAAATATGGCTACGATTTATAACAAACTGTGTCCTGCCTCTGTTTTCTTTTTTTTAAAGTAGTTTAATTTAATTTATTTAAAACTTCATTTTAAAATTTATTTATTTATTTTTGGATAGTTACAGAAGTCAAGGGATCTTGACTTTTTTTTGGCTGCGCAGCATGTGGGATCCTAGTTCTCTGACCCGGGATCAAACCCGCACTGCCTGTACTGGAAGCATGGAGTCCTAACCACTAGACCACCAGGGAAGTCCCTGCCTATGTTTTCTTCTAGGAGTTTTTTGGTTTCCGGTCTTACATTTAAGTCTTTAAACCATTTTGAGTTTACTTCTGTATGTGGTGTGAGAAAATGTTCTAATTTCATTCTTTTACATGTAGCTGTCCAGTTTTCCCAGCATTTGATGATGGCCATTCTGACCACTGTGAGGTGATTCCTCATGGTGATTTTGATTTATATTTCTCTAATGGTTAGTGATGTTGAGCATCCTTTCATGTGTTTGTTGGCAATATGTATGTATTCTTTGGAGATGTGTCTATTTAGGTCTTCTGCCCATTTTTGGATCGGGTTGTTTGTTTTCTTGATATTGAGCTGTATGAGCTGCTTGTATATTTTGGAGATCAATCCTTTGTCAGTTGCTTCATTTGCAAATATTTTCTCCCATTCTGAAGGTTGTCTTTTCATCTCATTTATGCTTTCCTTTTCTGTGCAAAAGCTTTTAAGTTTCATTAGGTCCCATTTGTTTATATTTGTTTTTATTTCCATTACTTTACAAGGTGGTTCAAAAAGGGTCTTGTTGTGACTTATGTCATAGAGTGTTCTGCCTATGATTTCCTCTAAGAGTTTTATAATGTCTGGCCTTACATTTAGATCTTTAATCCAGTTTGAGTTTATTTCCATGTACTGTGTTAGGAAGTGTTCTAATTTCATTCTTTTACATGTAGCTGTCCAGTTTTCCCAGCATTACTTATTGAAGAAACTGTCTTTGCTCCACTGTATATTCTTGCCTCCTTTGTTGTAGATTAATCGACCATAAGTGTGTCAGTTTATTTCTGGGCTCTCTAGTCTGTTCCATTAATCTATGTGTCTGTTTTTTTGCCAGTACCATACTGCTGTGATTACTGTAGCTTTGTAGTATACTCTGAAATCAGGGAGTGTGATACCTCTGTTCTTCTTTCTCAAGATTGTTTTGGCAATTCAGGGTCTTTTGTGTTTCTATACAAATTTTAAAATGATTTGTTCTAGCTCTGCGAAAAATGCCATTGGTATTTTCATAGGGATGGATTGAATCTGTAGATTATCTTGGGTAGTATGGTCATTTTAACAATATTAATCCTTCCAATCCAAGAACATGGTATATCTTTCCATCTGTTTGTCTCATCTTCGATTTCTTTCATCAGCGTCTTATAGTTTTTGGAGTACACGTTTTTTACCTCCTAGGTTAGATTTATTCCTAGGTATTTTATTCTTTTTGATACAATTGTAAATGGGATTGTTTCATTAATTTCTCTTTCTGATAGTTCAGTGTCAATGTATAGAAATGCAAGAGATTTCTGTATGTTAATTTTGTATCCTGTAACTTTACTGAATTCATTGATGAGCTCTAGCAGTTTTTTGGTAGTGTCTTCAGGATTTTCTATGTATTGTATCATGTCATCTGTAGACAGTGACGCAGCAACAGTTTTACTTCTTCCTTTCCAATTTGGGTTATATTATTTCTTTTTCTTGTCTGATTGCTGTGGCCAGGACTCCCAATATTATGTTGAATAAAAGTGGCAAGAGTGGGCTTTTTTTTTTTTTTTTTTTTTGCGGTATGCGGGCCTCTCACTGTTGTGGCCTCTCCCGTTGCGGAGCACAGGCTCCGGACGCGCAGGCTCAGCGGCCATGGCTCACGGGTCTAGCCGCTCTGCGGCATGTGGGATCTTCCCGGACCGGGGCACGAACCCGTGTCCCCTGCATCGGCAGGTGGACTCTCAACCACTGCGCCACCAGGGAAGCCCAAGAGTGGGCATCTTTGTCTTGCCCTTCATCTTAGAGAAAATGCTTTCAGCTTTCTATGTTGAATAGGATGTTAGTTGTGGGCTTATCATACATGGCATTTATTATGTTGAAGTATGTTCCCTCTATACCCACTTTGTGAAGAGTTTTCATCATAAATGAATGTTGAATTTTGTCAAAAGCTTTTTCTGCGTCTATGTAGATGATTGTATGATTTTTTTATTCTTTAATTTATTAATGTGGTGTATCACATTGATTAATTTGTGGTTATTGAACCGTCCTTCCATCAACTGGGATAAATCCCACTTGATTATGATGTATTATCCTTTTAATGTATTGTTCGATTTGATTGTTAATATTTTGTTGAGGATTTTTACATCTATGTTCATTAGTGATATTGGCCTGTAATTTTCTGTTTTTTGTATTATCCTTTTAATGTATTGTTCGATTTGATTGTTAATATTTTGTTGAGGATTTTTACATCTATGTTCATTAGTGATATTGGCCTGTAATTTTCTATTTTTGTGGTATCTTTGTCTGGTTTTGGTATCTGGGTGATGGTGGCCTTGTAGAATGAGTCTGGAAGTCTTCTTTTCTCTGCAATTTTTTTGAATAGTTTGAGAAGGATAGGTGTTAACTCTTCTCTAAATGTTTGGCAGAATTCACATATAAAGTCATCTAATCCTGAACTTTTGTTTGTTGGGAGTTTTGGGGGGGTTTTTTTGTTTTGTTTTGCTTTAAATTACTGACTCAATTTCATCACTGGTAACTGGTCTGTTCATATTTCCTATTTCTTCTTGGTTTGGTCTTAGGAGATTGTACAGTTCTAGGAATTTGTCCATTTTTTTCTAGGTTGTCCATTTTTTTTGGCATATAGTTGTTTGTAGTATTCTTTTATGATCCTCTAGTGTCAGTTCTGACTTCTCCTTCTTTCTGGCCCTCTTTTTTTCTGGGGGAGTCTGACTAAAGGTTTATCAATTTTGTTTATCTTTTCAAAGAACCAGCTCTTAGTTTCATTAATATTTTCTTTTTAAGTCTCTATTCCATCTATTTCTGCTCTGGTCTTTATGATTTCTTTCCTTCTAATAACTTTGGATTTTGTTTGTTCTTTTTGAGTTCCTTTAGGTGTAAGGTTAGGTTGTTTATTTGAGATTTTTCTTATTTCCTGAGGTTGGTTAGCATCGCTGTAAACTCTCTCTTAGAACTGCTTTTGCTACGACCCATAGATTTTGGATTGTTATGTTTTTGTTTTCACTTGTCTCCAGGTATCTTTTGATTTCTTCTTTGGTTTCTTCAGTGATCCATTGGTTGTCCTTGCTCCATGGGGAGAAGCCCTACAATTGTAATTATTCTCATTTGTGGGTTGCCCACCCTGGAGGTATGTATAATGATTATAAAGCAACTCCACCCCTCTTACCCATCTCACTGTGATTCTTTCTGGTAGTTTCCAGTCTTTCTCATCAACAGTTGTTCTGTAAATAGTTGTAATTCTGGTGTGCCCATGAGAGGAGGTGAGCTCAGGGTCTTCCTTCAATACAAGTCTTTTTTTTTTTTTAATTGACGTATAGTTGATTTACAATGTTGTGTTAGTTTCTACTGTACAGGAAAGTGATTCAGTTATACATATATATACATTCTTTTTAATATTCTTTTCCATTATGGTTTATAATAGATATTGAATATAGTTCCTAGTGCTATACAGTAGGACCTTGTTGTTTATCCACTCTATATGTAATAGTTTGCATCTGCTAATCCCAAACTCCCAATCCATCCTTCCCCCAACCCCATCCCCTTGGCAACCACAAGTCTGATCTCTATGTCTATGAGTCTGTTACTGTTTTGTAGATAGGTTCATTTGTGTCATACCATTCTTTTTTATTGCTGTGTAGTAGTCCATTGTATATATGTACCACATCTTCTTTATCCATTCATCTGTCGATGGACATTTAGGTTGTCTCCTTGGCTATTGTGAATAGTGCTGCTATGAACATAGGGGTGCATGTATCTTTTAAAATTATAGTTTTGTCCCGATATATGCCCTGGAGTGGGACTGTTGGATCGTATGGCAACTCTACTTTTAGTTTTCTGAGGAAACTCCATATTGTTTTCCATAGTGGCTGCACCAACTTACACTCCCACCAACAGTGTAGGAAGGTTCCCTTTTCTCCACACCCTCTACAGCATTTGTTATTTGTAGATTTTTTTAATGATGGACATTCTGACCGGGATGAGGTGGTACCTCATTGTACTTTTGATCTGCATTTCTCTAATAATTAGCAATGTTGAGCATCTTTTGATGTGCCTGTTGGCCATCTGGATGTCTTCTTTGGAGAAATGTCTATTTAGGTCTTCTGCCCATTTTTCTGTTGGGTTGTCTGTTTTTTTGTTGTTGTGTTGTATGGGCTGTTTGAATATTTTGGAAATTAAGCCCTTGTAGGCCGCATCATTTGCAAATATTTTCTCCCATTCTGTAGGTTGTCTTTTTGTTTTGTTTATGGTTTCCTTTGCTGTATAAAAGCTTGTAAGTTTGATGAGGTCCCATTTGCTTATTTTTGCTTTTGTTTCTATTGCCTTGGGAGACTGATTCAATACAAGTCCTGCACACAATATTCCACATGATGAATACTTAGGTCATGATGATGAGGACACAAATACATCTCATACAGTTCTTGCCGTGCAGTGATTAGATTTTCACAGGAAGACACTCACACACCTACACAATAGATAAGTTTATTAACTGTATAGAATGATGATTATTTACTATTCACTAAGTGGAAATGAATCATCATAAAGGTCTTCATCCTCAACATCTTCATGTTGAGTAGGCTGAGGAGAAGAAGGAAGAGAAGTTGCTCTTGCTGTCTCAGGGGTGGCAGAGGTGGAAGAGGTGGAGGAGGTGGAAGGGGAGGGAAGACAGTCAGGCACACTTACTGTGAATTTATGGAAATACATCATAATTTCTACTTGACTTTTTGCTTTTTCATTTCTCTAAAAATGTTTCTATATGGTACCAATCCTTCTTCCACTATTTGCTTTAGTTTCAGTGACCCTATCATAGAAGGGTCTATGCTATAAAAACAAAAGCAAAAGCAGTCTTGAAAATTGAAAGTCTTCTCCCCGACTGTCTAATGTCAATTTGTTTTCTGACACTGCATCTTCTATGTCTTCTTCTTTATCGGCTGGCACTGATTCAGAAGCACTCATCTCCATCAAGTTGTGCTGTTAATTCCTCTGGTGTGGTATCTATTAGCTCTTGAAAATATCCGTGTCTTGAAGCCCTTCACCCCCAACCTCTTTTTTTTTTTTTTCCTCCATCTCTACAATCTCTTTCCTTGACTGGCTCTTTCAGGCTTTTTCTATAACAACAGTGACATCTTCAGTGATATAATTCTTCCAGATTTTCATGATGTTTTCTCTATTAGAGTTCTCGTCCATAGCATTGACAATCCTTTCCATAGAGTACCATGTGTAATGAGCCTTAAAGTTACTTAAGGCTACAGGCTGAATTATAGATGTTGTGTCTAGGGGTAAGCAGACCACTTCAATGCCTTTGGAGTCAAACTCATGGGGTTCTGGGTAGCCAGGGGCATTGTCCAATATCAAAAGAACTTTAAAAGGCAGTTCCTTACTGCCAAGGTACTTCCAGACTTCAGGGACAAACCATCAATGGAACCGATCCAGAAAAAGAATTTTTGTTGCCCAGGCCTTCTTGCTGTACAACCAAAAGACGGGCAGCTGGTGTTTTTTTTTTTTCCCTTCAAGGGTCCAAGGTTAGCAGCTTTTTTTTTTAATTTAGTTAAATTTTTAATTGAAGTATAGTTGATTTACAATGTTGTGCCAATCTCTGCTGTACAGCGAAGTGACTCAGTTATACACACATACACATTCTTTTTTAAAAAAAATATATACTCTTTTCCATTATGCTTTATCACAGGATATTGAATATAGTTCCCTGTGCTATACAGTAGGACCTTGTTGTTTATGGCTGGCAGCTTTATACATAAGGGCAGTCCTGATCATAAACCTGACTGCATTTGCAAAACAGTAATTAGCCTATCTCTTTCTACTTTATTTTTTTATTTTTTAAATTTTTGGCTGCGTTGGGTCTTTGTTGCTGCACAAGGGCTTTCTCTGGTTGCAGCAAGCAGGGGCTATTCTTCATTGCGGTGCATGGGCTTCTCACTGCGGTGGCTTCTCTTGTTGTGGAGCACGGGCTCTAGGCGCGCGGGCTTCACGAGTTGCAGCACGCAGGCTCCATGGTTGTGGCTCATGGGCTCTAGAGCGCAGGCTCAGTAGTTGTGGCACACGGGCTTAGCTGCTCCGTGGCATGTGGGATCTTCCCGGACCAGGGATCAAACCCGTGTGCCCTGCATTGGCAGGCAGGTTCTTAACCACTGCTTCACCAGGGAAGTCCACCCTTTCGGCGTTAAATCCTAGTGCTTGCTTTTCTTCCTTACTAACAAGGTTTTTTTGTTTTGTTTTGTTTTACCAGAATAGGGCACTTATGTCTGCATTAAAAACCTGTTCAGGGCGCTTCCCTGGTGGCGCAGTGGTTGAGAGTCCGCCTGCCGATGCAAAGGATACGGGTTCGTGCTCCGGTCCAGGAAGATCCCACATGCCATGTAATGGCTAGGCCCGTGAGCCATGGCCGGAGCCTGCGCTCCACAATGGGAGAGGCCACAACAGTGAGAGGCCCGCGTACCGCGCAAAATAAAAACAAAAAAACAAAAAAACCTGTTCAGGTAGATAACCTTTCTCCTCCATGACTTTCTTAATGGCATCTGGGAAGCTGTCTGCTGCCTCTTGGTTGGCAGAAGCTGCTTCTCCTGTCATCCTGACATTTTTTAAGCCAAACCTCTTTTTAAAATTATCAAACCATCCTTTGCTGGCATTAAATTCTCCAGCTTTAGATCTTTCACTCCCTTTTGCTTTGTCGTCATATAAATGACTTTGCTTTTTCTCAAATCATATCGGAGTCCATAGGTATGCTTTTCCTTTTTTTTTTTCTTTTTTGCGGTACGCGGGCCTCTCACTGTTGTGGCCTCTCCCGTTGCGGAGCACAGGCTCCGGACACGCAGGCTCAGCGGCCATGGCTCAGGGGCCCAGCCACTCCGCGGCATGTGGGATCTTCCCAGACTGGGGCACAAACCCGTGTCCCCTGCAACGGCAGGCGGACTCTCAAGCACTGCGCCGCGCCACCAGGGATGCCCAGGTATGCCTTTCTTATATCAATCCTGCACCCACATAAAAGCTGTATTTTCATTATGAGATAAAAAGATATTTCAAAAAAATGCTAGGTATTCATGCCTGCTGGCATAGCTGTAGCTACAGCTTCACCAATTTCCTTTTCTTTTTTTTACAGTGGTCCTTACACTGTATTCATTTATTCATCTTGAAATAGTGGGCAATCACAGCTGAAGACCTCAATCTACAGTACATATCAAGCAATTCAACTTTTTCTTGTAATGCCATGACTTTTCTCTGCTTCTTAGGAGCAATTCCAGCATCACTATGGCACTTCATATGGGCTCCATGGTTTACGGTCTTCCACTAAACACAATGAAAAATACTTGAGAACTGCAAGAGATCACTTTTTACAACGATATGCAATTTACTGGAGATGAACTGATCACATGGAAATGATTACTGTCACACAGCATTTTTAGCAGATACTCACAACACCTGAGCTCACTGCAACAGCAACGGGAGGTTGCTACAAAATTTTTACAGTAGTACAGTGTATACTACAGTTAATTTTATGAAGCTATGATTTAATATGGCATCTTTATGTTTGCTTACATTTCTCTCAATGGCAAATGTATGGACTGTGTTTGTCAAAGTAAGTTTTGATAAATTTTACTACCATAAAATATGGTAGTAAATGATAAAATAGACTATGTCTATATATATCTTATGCATTCATGACATATCTAACTTTTTAAATTTTTTCAATATTTCAAGGCTAAGCAATTCATCTGCAAGTTCTTTCAAGTTGTCACAAATTTCAAAAAAAAATTCCAGTGTGTTTATTGAAAAAAAGAATCCATATATAAATGGACTCACACAATTCAAACCTGTCAAACCCATGTTGTTCAATGGTCAACTGTAGTTGAGTTTGACTTCTTTTTTAAAAAAAATAAATAAATAAATCCAGTCTGATAAGCTCTACAGTGTAGTGTTTTTAGTTCATTGACATTTAATGTAATTTTAAAAGGGCTAGATATAAGTCTACCATCTTGCTATTTATTTTCTACTCCTCTGTTCTTTCTTTCCTGTCATCTTTTCACTTAACTGAGCATTTGTTAGTTTGTCAAATTTAATTCCTCTATTGGCTTTTTAGGTATACCTCTTAACACTTTTTTAAAAGTAATTCCTTCAACTGGACAGCCAAACGCAAAAGAAGAAACTAGACCACTACCTCACATCGTATACAAAAATCAACTCAAAATGGACTAAAGACTTGAAAGCAAGACCTCAAACAATAAAACTCCTAGAAATAAACATATGCAGTATGCTCTGTAACATTGATCTCAGCAATATCTTTCTGGATATGTCTCCTCAGGCAAGGGAAACAAAAGCAAAATTGAACAAATGGGATTATATAAAACTAAAAAGTTTCTGCACAGCAAAGGAAACCATCAGCAAAATGAAAAAACAACATACCAAATGGGAGAAGATATTTGCAAATCATATATCCATTAATTGGGTAAGAGCCCAAATATATAAAGAACTCATAAAACTCAACAACAAAAAGACACACAACCCAATTAAAAAATGGGCAGCAGAGTTGAATAGGTGATTTTCTAAAGAAGACATATAGATGGCCAACAGGCACATGAAAAGATATTCATCGCTAATTGTTAGGGAAATGCAAATCAAAACCACAATGACTCACTATCAAAACAAAACAAAACAAACCCCAAAACAACTCAATCAAAAAATAGGCAGGGGGGGCTTCCCTGGTGGTGCAGTGGCTGGGAATCTGCCTGCCAATGCAGGGGACACGGGTTCAGGCCCTGGTCCAGGAAGATCCCACGTGCCATGGGGCAACGGGGGCCCGTGCGCCCCAACTACTGAAGCCTGCGCACCTAGAGCCCGTTCTCCGAAACGAGAGAGGCCACCACAGTGAGAAGCCCGTGCACCACAAAGAAGAGTAGCCCCCTCTCACGGCAGCTAGAGAAGGCCCGCGTGTAGCAACAAAGACCCAATGCAACCAAAAATAAATAAATTTTTTTAAAAAAGTTATAAGGAGTTACCTTCAGACATACAAAAAGGTATAATGAAGTATACGATTTCCTTTAAAAAAAAAAATAGGCAGGGGACTTCCCTGGCGCAGTGGTTAAGAGTCCACCTGCCAATGCAGGGGACACGGATTCGAGCCCTTGTCCAGGAGGATCCCACATGCCATGGAGCAGCTGGGCCCATGGGCCACAACTACTAAGCCTGCGCTCTAGAGCCCTTGAGCCACAACTACTGAGCCCACATGCCACAACTACTGAAGGCTACACGCCTGGAACCCATGCTCCGCAACAAGAGAAGGCACCACGATGAGAAGCCCACGCACCGCAATGAAGAGTAACCCCCACTCGCTGCAACTAGAGAAAGTCCGTGTGCAGCAGCAAAGACCCAACTCAGCCAAAAATAAACAAATAAATTTAAAAAAAATAGGCAGGTGATCTAAATAGACATTTCTCCAAGGAAGACATCCAGATGGCCAACAGGCTCATGAAAGGATGCGCAACACTGTTAACTATTAGAGAAATGCAAATCAAAACTATAATGAGGTATCATCTCACATGGGTCAGAATGGCCATCATCAAAAGTCTACAATAAAAAATGCTGGAGAGGGTGTGGAGAAAAGGGAACCCTCATACACTATTGGTGGGAATGTAAATTGGTGTAGCCACTATGGAAAACAGTCTGGAGGTTCCTTTAAAAACAAATAATAGAGTTATCATATGTTCCAGCAACCCCACTCCTGGGTATATACCCAGGAAAGATGAAAACTCTAATTCGAAAAGATACATGCACCCCAATGTTCATAACAGCATTATTTACAATAGCCAGGACATGGAAACAACCCAAGTGCCCAGCAACAGATGATTACTTTAAGAAGATGTGAGATTTTATATATATGTATAAAACACACACACACACAAACACACACACACACACACACACACACACACACACACACACACAGAGGAATATTACTCAACCATAAAAAAGAGTAAAATATTTACAACAACATGGATGGACCTAGAGAATATCATAGTAAGTGAAGTAAGTCAGACAGAGAAAGATAAATATTATATGATATTACTTATATGTGGAATCTAAAAAGTAATACAAATGAATCTATGTACCATACAGAAACAGACTCATAGACATAGAAACAAATTTATAGTTACCAAAAGGGAAAGGGAGGTGTGGGGGGTATAAATTAGGAGTATGGGATTAACAAAACTACACATAAAATAGATAAGCAACAAGGATTTACTGTACAGCACAGGGAATTATATTCAATATCTTATAATAACCTATAATGGAAAATAATCTGAAAAAAGTATATGTATAATTAAATTACTTTCCTATACACCTGAAACTAACACAGTATTGTAAATCAACTATACTTCAATTTAAAAAAACCACAGTGAGATATTACCTCACATCTGTTAGAATGGCTATTATCAAAAAGGCAAGAAATAACAAGGGTTGGCAAGGACGGGAGAAAAGGAAACCCTCATACACTGTTGGTGGGAATGTAAATTGGTGCAGCTACTGTGAGAAACAGTGTGGAGATTCCCCCCAAATTAAGACTAGAACTACCACATGATCTACCTATCCCACTTCTGTGTATTCATCCAAAGAATACAAAAACACTAATTCAAAAAGATATATGCACCCCTATGTTCATAGCAGCATTATTTAGAATAGCCAAGTGCCTATCAATGAATGAATGGACAAAGATATGCTACACACAGAGACACATACATGCACTGGAATACTACTCCATGGTAAAAAAAGAGTAGTGATTACTGTAAATGGAATACTACTCAGCCATAAAACAGAGTAGTGATTACCAGAGGGGAAGGGGTGGGACAGGGGAGGGTGAAATGGGTAAAGGGGATCAACTGTATGGTGAGAGACAGAAACTAAACTTTTGGTGGTAAGCATGCTGTAATGTAAAGAGAAGATGAAATATAATGTACACATGAAACTTATGTTATAAACCAATGTTACCTCAATGAAAGATTTTTTAAAAGTAATTCCTTTACTAGTTCTCAAAGTACGGCCCCACTCCAGCAGCATCAACACCACTTGGAAACGTCTTGAAATGCAAATTCTCAGGCCTTACCCCTGACTTTCTGAATCAGAAACTCTGGAGTGGGGGCCAGTAATCTGTCTTTTTAAAGCCCTCTAGGTGATCTGATGCACACTAAGGTTTCTGAACCTCAATATTCTAGGGATTATAATATTCACTCTTTACTTATTACACTCTACTTCAGTTAATACTGTATACTCTCACTACAAATTTAAGAAACAAACACAACAGTTCCATTTTACACATATATTTACTATTTCTGGTGCTGTTACACTGTAGTCAAGGTTCCATCTGGTATCCCTTCAATCTGAAAAGTTCATTTGACATAACATCTAGTGTTCTTTTCCAGTAAGAAGTCAGCTGCTGTTTATATCACTGTTCCTCATATAATGTTGTTTTTCTAATGAATGCTTTCAAGATTTGCTCTGTATTTTTTCTGTATTGTGTCTAATTATGGGTTTTGTATACACGTGGGTTATATGGCTTGGGGTTTAGAGTACTGTGGATCTGTACTTTTTTTTTTTTAATCGAGTTTGGGGAAGGTGGCCAAAATGGCGGAGTAGGAAGTCCTTGAGCTCACCTCTTCCCATCGGCACACCAAAATTACAACTATTTACAGAGCAACTATTGACGAGAAAGACCAGAAGACATGCAAAAATGATCTTCTACAACTAAAGATGCAAAGGAACCACGACCGGACAGGTAGGAGGAACAGAGACACAGTATAGTCAAGAACAACACCTCCACAAAGGGGAGGATAATAACAATTGTAGAGGTTCTCCCCAAGGAGCAAGGGATCTGAACCCCACGTGGGGCTCTCCAAACTGTAAGTCCTGCACTAGAACGACAAACACCAGAACACCTGCCTTTGAAGGCCAGCAGGGCTTACATTCGGGAGAGCCAGAGGGCTATGGGAAATAGACTCCGTTCTTAAAGGGTGCACACAAAATCTTACAAGTTCTGGGATGCAGAGCAGAAGCAGTAATTCAAAAGGAGCCTCGGTTAGACCCACCTGCTGATCTTGGAGAGCCTCCCTGAGAGGCAGGAGCCAAGTGGAGCTTACTGGGGGGAAAGAGACACTTGTGGCAGCCATTTCTGGGAGCTTGTTCAACCACGAGGACACTGGTGCTGGCAAGCGCCATTTTTTAATCCTCCCTCTAGCTTATTAGGGCTGGGACCCGGCCCCACCCACCAGCCTGTCTGCACCAGTAATGGGACACCTCAGGCCAAGCAGCTGGCTGGGCAGGGACACAGCCCCACCCACCAGCTGGCCGGCTGGGAGCCCCTGAGCCCATAGCCGCTTCAGGACCTGGACTTATCCACCAGAGGGCCCAAGACCGGCCACTGACACCAACGAGCCTCACTAGTCCCAGGTCCCCAGGGCCCTGCACCAGAGACCCTGGGACCTGGCTTTGCTCACAAGTGAGCCAGCATTAGCCCCAGAATCAGCCTCACCCGCCACTGGGTCCTGGCCCCGCACACCAGAGACCAACACACTGACTCAGGGAGTTCTGGGGCCCTGCAGCCAGAGACTTTGGGACTGGCTCCACCCACCAGTGAGCCGGCACTAGCCCCAGGACCCAGGCTCACCCACCAGTGGGTGGGTACCAGCCTGGGGACCCCCTGGGCCTTAGCCCTGCCCACCAGTGGGCGGACACCAGGCCCTGCAGCTAGAGAACCCAGGACCCAGCTCTGCCTACAAGGGGGCCAGCACCAGTGCAGGGATCTGATCCCCTGTGCCCTGTCCCACCCACCACTGGGTGGACAGCAGCCCCAGGACCACCAAAGCCCTACAGCCTGCTGTGTCTGGATGCAGCCCACAGACCAGCAGGCCAGTACTAGCTCCAACACCCACTGAGCCCTAGTCCCGCCCACCAGCAGGCTAATGCCAGCTCTGGGACACCTTGGGCCCCTCAGCTAGCCACCCCAGGAACTGCCCCTGTCCACCAGTGATGGGACACTAGCCCAGGGAATACCAGGGGCTCTGGCCTGCCAACCAGCAGGCTGACAGCAGGCCACCAGACATACTGGGCCCCTCAGCCAGCAGCCTCAGGACCCAGCTCCACTAACCAGCGGGCTGATAACCAGCTTTGGGATATCCCGGGCCCCTACAGACGGCCATGCCAGGAACTAGCCCATCCACCAGCACTAGATCTGGGACCCCAGCCTGCAACCGCCCACCCCGAGCCCAGCTCCGCCCACCAGTGGGCCAGTACTAGTCCCAGGAACCCCCACTCACTCCTGCAGCCAGCCACCTGGTGCCCCAGCCCATAGACGGAAGCCTTCCACAAGGCAGGGCCTAGCCACCAAGCTGAAGGAGGGCCAGCCACACCTACCAGACTGCCCACAAGTAGTCAGGCCACCACAACAGAAGGACCCAGGCAGCCCACACGGGGGGCACCCCTAGAGCACACAGCTCTGGTGACCAGAGGGGAGTGCGCTGCTGGGAAGCACAGGAGGTCTCCCACAAAAGGCCACTTCTCCAAGGTCGGCAAATGTAATGGATGCAAGTCAAATCATTATGACCTACACTTTACAGTGTGTATGTCAACTATATCTCGAAAAAACTGAAAGAAAAAATCAAATCTTTTGTCTTTTTTTTCCCCACATGCCATTGTGCTTTCTTCTCCTTTTAAGAACACTAATTACATGTATGTTATTTGCATAATATTGTCCCACAGGTCTCTGAGGCTCTATTAATGTTTTTTCCATTTGTTCCTCCATGTTTTCACAATGGATCATTTATACTGATTTATTCTGAAGTTCACTTACCCTTGGTTTTGCTGTTTTTAATATGCTTTTAAGCCCATTCAGAATTTTTCTTTTCAGACACTATACTTTTCAATTTTAAATGTGTTTTATCTAAGTAATTTCCATCTATCTACTGTGATATCCCCATTAATTATGACCATATTTACATTTAAGTTCTTGAACATGTTTTTATGTTTCTTCACAGGTTTAATAATTTTTTATTGTATGCTGACACCTCCTCTAAACCAAACAGAAACTTTCAAAAGCTCTAGTAGTTGATTCCTACAAACTTTTCTCATATCTTGACACATCCAGTCCCACCAATTCTGCATTGTGACATGAGTACCTACTTACTGACACTGTAAAATTTTCAGTCTTATCAAATAATACTGCCAATCCTTAAATGCTGGAGCACTTAACTTTTAAGGATTTCCTAATTGGGTCTACGTGTCACTCTATTCACGCCAGCATTTCTCTGATTAGTAGTTATATTGTAGACTTTGTACTTATTTATATGGGGTTTTTAGAACTAATATATATTTTCAGGAATGCTATCTCTCCCTCACTCTATCTCCACCCCCACTCCCAGACTAATTTTGCAAAGAGAGAGACCATATATATCATCTATAACTTCTATACATGGCAGGTTATGACTAAATGCATTCCTCTCTTTTCCAACTGCATTTTATATGCATGATACAGTCTCTTCCTTATTATCTACCTTTCCTTTCATTACCCATTTTTACAATATAACAGAAACATGTATCACTTTTATATCCAGAAAATAATAATATAAATATGTAATTCAAGGTTCCCTTTCCTCCAGAAAATATTCTCTGATTAATCCAACCATTTTTCAAACTCTTCCAGTACTATTACTACCCTACCTACCCACTTAACACCTTGTTATTTCTTGTATTACATAAATTGTAATTTTAGATCACCAAATTATTAAGGATTAACTTAAACTTGAGGTTTTGGTGGTAATTTCCCTCAGTGTTGTAACTGAAGTGAACACAGAAGAATCACCACCTACAAACTGACAGAATTTACATCATTACAAAATTTTGAGCAAACTACCTACTGAACAATTTAGTTTTATTCAGTCATTAGAAATGGAGTACTTCTAAACCCAAAGATCACAAGAACAATGGTGTTTGTGAACTAACCAGGTAAAAATGGTTAGAAAAGAAAATCAATGATGTGGAAGCAAAAATAGAATTCAAAATGTTTAAAATTTAAACATTATACTTATTTTAAATTTCATCTTTGTGGCAGTTTGCTTTAGTTTATGTTGTGGCAGACACTGCTTTGAAAAGGTACACTTTTATCCAATTTCTTTAAAAAACAGACTTCACAGATTAAGAAACAGTAACCTCTACAGAATATTGCTATAGAATTATAGTTTAAGCTTTCTAAATATAAAAGCCATTTGTCTAATAAACGTTATCTTGGTGAAAAGCTGCAAGTCAAAATAGTAATAAGCTTATCTTCACCTACCTGTAACTTTGGTTCCAATAACCAGGGGCAAAGGAATTTCGTCTGGGAGATCCTTGAACTGTGAAACATCCGCAACTTTCCTTTGTTGTAAGAGCCTTATTTTCTGCCGTTTCTGTTTTAATGCTGATCTCTCTTCCTCAAAAAATGCAGAAGAACATCTAGAATAAATTATAAAAATCATATAAACTGATAACTGTCCTATATAAAAACTTCAAGTCAGACCATTCATCTCACTACTCTCTTTATTCTTCTCATTCTTTTAAGTACTATATTTAAAAATGGGTTCTTAGCAATAATAATTTTCTCTTCAAAGTAAATTACCTTTATGTCTTTTTAAGAACAGGACCTTGCAAGACTGAAAGATACATAAGCAAGTCTAGATTATTCCTTCCTACAAAGCAGGAGGATTTGTTCACCATCCTTTGACAAAACTGCACCTGGATCCCAGGTCTCCTCTTAAGAACAACGTTCAGTTTCAATACTCTATTCAAAAGAACATGATATTTTCCCTGTGACCCAGTGAGCCTATCTGTACAGGAATTAAAGATGAGACTTGCCACCATGTAAACTTTTATTAATCATATTTCCTGTCTTGAAGTATGAATACTGAATATACTCTTATCTTTAGGGCCTGTCTTATTTCTATTTTCAAATTCTAGGATGAACCAAAGGTATTTAAAGAAAGCTTTCAGGCCACGAAATATACATCCATATCACTACAGTCAAGATAATGAACATAGAAAGACATTAATCAGCCCCCCAAAGTTTCCTTGTGCCACTTTACTATTCTTCCTTTGCTTCCTCTCATTTCTATACTCCTACTTCTCAAGCAATCACTAAGTTGCTTTCTGTATTAAGTTTCTATCTTCTAAAGTTTTATATAAATGGAATCATCTACTATATACTCTTTCTTCAGGCTTCTTTCATTCAGCATAATTATTCTAAGATTTGTCCATATTGGTGTATGTATCATTGGTTCATTTCTTTTTATTGTGACACATCCTATTCTATGGATATATCACCATTTGTTTACCCATTCACCTGTTAGTGGACTTATGGGTTATTTCCAGGTTTTGGCTATTATG
Organism: Physeter macrocephalus; assembly: GCF_002837175.3. NCBI lineage: Eukaryota > Metazoa > Chordata > Mammalia > Artiodactyla > Physeteridae > Physeter > Physeter macrocephalus. Next base: position 24,170,174 of record NC_041217.1, read on the forward strand.
ACAAAGTTGATATGATCATCTGTGTGTAGGCTTCTGTACAAACATATGCTTTCATTTCTCTTGATTAAAGTAGTGGAAGGGTTGGGTCATCCGGTCAATGTGTGTTTAACGCTTTAAGAAATCAAAGAATCCAAATATCACCAAAGAAGATATACAATTAGCAAATAAGCATATGAAAAGATGCTCCACACTATATGCCACCAGGGAAATGCAAATTAAATGAGATATCACTACACACTTATTAAACTGCTAAAATCTGGAACACGGACAACTTCAAATGCTGGTGAGGATGTGGAACAACAGGAATTCATTCATTTCTAGTGGGAATGCAAAATGGAAGACAGTTTGGTAGTTTCTTACAAAACTAAATATACTCTTACCATAAAATCCAACAATCATGCTCCTTGGTTTTTACTCAAATGAGTTGAAAACTTATGTCCACACAAAAATCTGCATAGATGTTTACAGAATCTTTATTCATAATTGCTAAAACTTGGAATCAACTAAGACATTCTTCAGTAGGTAAATGAATAAACAAACTGGTACATCCAGAGAATGGAGTACTATTCAGCACCAAAAAGAATGAGCTATCAAACCATGAAAACACATGGAGGAAGCTGAATGCATATTACCAAGTGAAAGAAGCCAATCTGAAAAGGTTACATTCTGTGTGATCCCAATACATGACATTCTGGAAAATGCAAAGCTATGAAGACAATAAAAATATCAGTGGTTGCCAGCAGTTGTGGGGATGGGGAGAGGGGTGAATTTGTAGAACACAGAGGATTTTTAGGGCAGTGAAAATACTCTGTAAAATATAATAATGGTAGATATATGTCACTAAACATTTGTCAAAACCCATAGAAGGTATAATACCAAGAGTGAACTCTAATGGAAACTATGGACTTTGGGTGGTTATGACGTGTTGGTGCAGGCTCATCAGCTGTCACAAATGTACCACTCTGATGGAGGACACTGATAGTGGAGGAGGCTATGTATGTGAGGGGGCAGTAAACCGGAAATCTCTGTATCTTCTTCTCAATTTTGTTGTAAACCTAAAACGACTCTTAAAAAATTAAGTCTTTTAAAAAAGAAAGGAACTGCCAAACAGTTTTTTCAAAGTGGTTATACAATTTTATATTCCCATCAGCGGTGTATAAGAGTTCAAGTTACCCCACAGCCTCACCAACAAGTGGTAGGCTTAGTCTAGTAAATTTTCAACACTGTGGTTTTAATTTGCATTTTTCTAATGACTAATTATGTTGAATATCCTCTCATTGGTTTATTTGATATTCTTATATCATCGGTGAATCATCTGTTCAAATCTTTTGCCAATTTGTTAAATGGGCTGTTTGATTCTTTTTTTTTTCAGCTGTGCCGTGCAGCATGAGGATTCTAGTTCCCCAACCAGGGATCAAACCCGTGCCCCCTGCAGTGGAAGCATGGAGCCCTAATCACTGGACCATCAGGGAATTCCCGTTTGATTCTTAATACTGAATTTCCAGAGTTCTTCATACATTCTGGATATAATATACACTTTCAGCAATCAAATTTTATTTAAATAGTATTTTTGCATAGTTAATACATTCATAGGCTTCTAATTTAAAAGGTTCAAAAGGCACTGAAAACTCTAATACCTCTGTCCCTCGGTTTCCTGTCTTCCAGAGGATCATGACTGTAAGTTTTCTAGATGTCCTTCATTGATACTTTAGGAATACACAAGCAAAAACTGCTTATGTTCCCTTCTTATTTTCCCCAAATAGCTACAATATGCTCTGTTGTGTATTTTGCTTTCTTAAAGTATCTTAGCAATCACTTCTATATCAGCACATTAGAAACTTCCTCTGTTTTTTGGTGGGTTTTTTTGGCCATACCACACAGCATGCGGGATGCTGGTTCCCCGACTAGGGATTGAACTGCGAACACTGCAGTGGAAGTGCAAGGTCTTAACCCCTGGACCTCCAGGGAAGTCCAACTTCCTCTGATTTTAAGTTAAATGATTTCAGAGTTTTCTACTATTTTGAGGTACCATACTTTAACTAATCATTCCTCTATTTATGGACACTTAGGTTTTTGCCAATCTTTTGCTTCTACAAATACTACTGTACATGTCATTTTACCCATGTACAAGTATTTCTGTGATCTAAATTCGCAGAAGTACTAGGTTACAGGGTATGGAAATTTGTAAATTTGACAGATATTACCAAATTGCCCTCCACAGAGGTTATATAAATTTACTCTCTCATCACCAATAGTGACTTTTTCACCACACCATTGCCAACCCAACATATTAAAACTTTATGAACTCCATTGATCTGATAGTTAAAAACAGTATTCTGATTTTACATTTGATTTTATATTTCTCACTATGAGTAAGACTGAACTGTTTTCATCTGTTCAGAAGAGCCATTTCTTTTTCCTTTCTTATGTACTGTCATATAAAGACACTTTTATTATAGGTTATTTGACTTTTTTAAATTGATTCATACATAGTTCTTCATATATTTGGAAATTAGTCCTTTGTGATAAGAATTATAAATATTTCTGTTATTGTCTTTTGACTTTGTTTATGGATTTTTTGTATGGGGGCAATGCAAAATGTTTTTATTTTTATGAAGTCAAATTTATCGATATTTTCTTTTATGGTTCCCAGCTTTGGGGCCTGTTAGAAAGATCTTCTCCAATTCAAGATTAAGCAAAACTTTCCTACAGGTTCCCCTAGTGGTTTTACTGTTTCATTTTAAAGATGTGAATCTCTGATCCTTTTCAAATCTTTCCTGGTATAAGGTATGAGATATGAAACCAACTTGTGTTTTCTTAGATTGCTTCAGAGTGGTCTCAGTATCCATTAAATAAGTAATTTAACCCCTCTCTCCCCTATGTGCTTGAGATGCAACCACTGTTATCATGTATTAAATTCCTGTAGACATCTATGATTCTATCTGGACTTTCTCTCTCTCTCTTTTTTTTTTTTTAGTTTTAATTTTATTGGAGTATAGTTGATTTACAATGTTGTGTTAGTTTCATGGGCTTTCTCTCCTTTTTAATTCATTTTTCTATGCATGTACCACTACAACACCATTTTGATTATGATCACATTATATCTATTTTAATAGGTGATAATACATACTACATATGTATGTATGATACTACATAGTCTCCCTTTATTACTTTGCTTCTTCAGAATTTTCCTGGATCTTCCTGCTTGATTTCTCCTCTTATATGTGAATTTTAGAATTAGTTGATCTAGTTTAAAGTAAAAAAAAGGGGGGGCCTACTGATATTTTTATTGGGACTGATTTTAGAATGCTGAGTATCCTAATCCAAGATCATCTATGTCTTCCCATTTCCTCATTTGTATCCTGCACATTTCCTGTTAAGCTCCTTCTTGGTATTTTATTTTACTTTTCTTAAGGATATTTGGAAAAGTATATTGTATCAATAATTTGTAGTGTACCTCAACTTCCTCAGAGAAAAGAAAAACTATAAACTTTTGTTGAAAATAAAGACTTCATTTCAACTATTAATTTACCTTGATGAAGTAAAGGACTATAAAATTCAACAATGTTATGGTAACATAAGAGAGAATAAATTAATAAGAGAAATATTATGATGACAAACAAACTGCAGAATTATAACTTAACAATAAAATAAGGAGTGACTAATATCTCATTCTGACAATAATTAGAAACAGTGTGGCTTAATTTACTCAAACATGTAAAGTCACAGCAAAAAGCCCCCAAATGGCCTAAAGTAATTACCAAAGACCAAAAATTACCTGTATGAAACACACTAACATATCACATTTTGATTTGTTCTTATAAATGAGGGAAATATTTAAAACATCAGCAGCAATGTCATCTTTCAATACAAGGGATAAAATAAAATACTACCAGTTCAATGAAAAGTTCTCCTTGAATTTCAGTACTATCTACAGAAATCATGAAAACTAAATTCCGTACCTACTTGTCCAAGTCACTTTATAATTCCAAGTCTTCTCTGAATTTCCCCACCATTTAAACTGAAAAAGTCTTACACATGCTTTTACTAGGCAGACAGACATAATATGAGACTAATGATAGTATACTGCAAAATTTCACTCAAAAGTAATATAAGGTTTTCTGATGTGTTAAGAAAGCAAGATAACACTAGAAAAGGAAAAGCAGTTTAACACAAAAAGTAATTCTCAGGAAGTAAGAATATATATTGGATATATTCACTTGATTTGTTTTTTTGTTTGTTTGTTTTTTTTTTTTTTTTTTTTTGTGGTACACGGGCCTCTCACTGTTGTGGCCTCTCCCATTGCGGAGCACAGGCTCTGGACGCACAGGCTCAGTAGCCATGGCTCACGGGCCCAGCCGCTCCACGGCATGTGGGATCTTCCCGGACCGGGGCACGAACCCATGTCCCCTGCATCGGCAGGCAGATTCTCAACCACTGCGCCACCAGGGAAGCCCTTGATTTGTTTTTATATAAAGTAAAACATGCATTTGTGGAAAGGTTCTTGAGGTGATAAAAAGAGTTTTACAAAAGGTAATAACAATGTATGCATAACCTTATAGCCTCATTAAATGATTTTTAGTGCATTCTTAAATATTTTTTGGAACATAGAGGAGCATAGATAATATGACAAAATTATGTTCAAAGACTGTGACCTGAACAAAAATGAAATTGTTCATTTAATTATAAGATGCATAAGTATAAAAAGCAGCTACATTAATGTTGGTCAGTAGGATATATTTAACATATAACTATTCTGGAAAGTTGTGTTTTGGTACTAGTCCTTTTGAAGATGAAAAAGTCAATATGGTAATGATACTACCAACTAATTTATTAATTTTACTTTAAATAAAAACATTATTTTTACCTCCGTGGTTTCCCCATAAGCCGCCTGATTTTTCCCCATTCTACTCTTGTTAACTTTCTTGTTTTCAAATTAGGAAAAGATTCCTTTAGACACACACAGAAGTCATTGTCGCCTTCAAAAAGTGGTCTGTAAAACAGAAATGGTATTTTAATAGTTAATATACAATGTGTTACTTAAGAGCCATAATATTCAAAACATGCATTCCAATTTTCAACATATGAATCACAAGATGCCAAACTTTCACTTCTACCCAAAACAGGCACAAATTCCAAGTGTTAAAATTAAACTAAATCCTTTGCATTTACGAAACAAATAATGTGTAAAAGTTACTCAAGAAATACTGTCTGTGCTTGAGACTCCAAGAGACACTGATTTTTGTTAAAAATCTCCTGTAGGAGTCTATCCTTCCAGAGGTTATCTTGGCATTATCATTATATCTGGTGAGGATAAACAATGTTAGCTACAAAATATCTTTGTCCCAAAAGTAACACCATCACCAGGGAGTTCTCTTTGAGAGTAAATCAGCTTTAGAAAACTGGGGGACTCCAGAGGGTTAGATTAGTTCTTGGGAAATCGAGAACTCGGATCATACTAGGACACCCTGAGAGCTCTCTTAAGCCTAAGAAAAAATTTGTGGACAAAAATAAAACAATTTTATTCATGAGTTTGGGAAACCAGGAACCAGTCTCAGCAATGACACATGAATGTCTTGGGCTTAAATATGAATGTTCATGAGGTTCACAAGGTTCAGAGTAGGCAACTGGTGAAAGCAGAGAAAGGAAATAAAGATAAGCAGTCAGCAAAGCAAGCACCACTGACTGGCATGGATTAGATAAGATTAGATTGTGGTGGATGAGGAATCAGAATTTTTCCTCAATAAATTCTGTTGTTGAATAATTGCATTTCACCCAAACCTCTTACTATGTTCTACTTAAACATTTACGTATAACTAAAATGCATAAATATCATCCCCCAAATAGAAAGACTCATAAAAATCTTCCTGAATCACTTTTACCATTAATAACTGTTTCTCTACTATTATACTAGCATTTAAAATCTCAAGATTTATAAAACAAGTCCCATTCACTACAAATAATGGTGCTTTGTTTTTAGGGTATCTCCACTCCATAGTCCTTGTAAATTATAATATGGAGATTATACTTTCATTTGATTTTTCAGAAAAACATATAACAACTTCTTCCCCAAAAGGGGGAGGAGGGAAGAAAACTATGAAAAATGGAAATGGATCAAACTAGAATGAGGAATAGAAAAAGAAATTCAGGAAAAAAAACAGAATCAAAATAGACCTCTAGAAAAGGTTGAGGCTTTTAACATTTGAAAATCTTAAACTTCTGGTTCAAATGATACTTGTGATATGAGCCATGATACATACTTATCTATATTTGAGTAGAACCACTCATATATGCACCACTTATGTGCTTTGGGAAGCTTGAGTAAGTTACGTAATCGAAAACCAATCTTCTGTGAGGCCTTCTTATCTGGTGTTGACATTGTTGCTGTAAATTTCTGTACAATAAAAAAAAGAGATTAATTACAGTTCCATTAAGTAAAAATGAACATCTATAACACTGAATACATTTGTAAAAAGGCAGATTATGGTAGGTACTCAAAAAGATTCAACAATATACAAAATGAAAATTTTTGTTATTATTTAATAAATATACATTCTGATTATTTCTTGCAAAGTTAAAGCCTCCAATTTCATAACATATTTTGACAAGGAGGGTGAAATATTTGCCCCCGCCACATTTGCACTACAGTGTAATTTCAATTTAGGTATGCAGGAAGAAGATACTTGTGAAAAATATTTCTAGAGTTCTAGGGCCAGAAAAGACCAGTAAGGACTCTGACACTATTGTGAGAGACAGAGTGAGAGCGAGAGAAAGAACCTGCAGAAAATATCACTCATTTGTATGAACTTTAAAAATGTTTGGAAAGATGTTTTGTACTCATGGATTGGAAGAATATTGTTAAAATGTCCATAATACCCAAAGCAATCTACAGATTCAATGCAATCCCTATTAAAATTTCAATGGCATTTTTCACAGAAATAGAACAAGCAATACTAAAACTGTTATGAAACTACAAAAAAACATGAATAGCCAAAATAATCTTGAGAAAAAAGAACAAAGCTGGAGGCATCATGCTCCCTGATTATAAACTATATTACAAAGCTACAGTAATCAAAACACAATGCGACTAGCATAAAAACAGACACATTAGAGCAATGGAACAGAACTGAGCCCAGAAATAAATGCATGCATATATGGTTGACTGATATTTGACAAGGTAACCAAGAATACTCAATGAGGAAAAGACAGTCTCTTCAATAAATGGTGTTGGGAAATGGTTTTCACGTGCAAAAGAATGAAACTGGCTTCCTGTCTTACACCACTCATAAAACTTAACTCAAAATGGATTAAAGCTGTAAATGTAAGACCTGAAACCATAAAATTCCTAGAAGAAAACATAGGGAAAAATCTCCTTGACACTGGTCTTGGCAATAATTTTTTGAAGGTGACACCAAAAGCAAAGGTAACAGAAGCAACAATCAACAAGTGGTACTACATCAAACTAAAAAGCTTCGCATCGCAAAAGAAACAATCAACAAAATGAAAAGGCAGCCTACAGAACGAGAGAAAATGTTTGCAAATCATATATCTGATAAGAAATTAATACCCAAATAAGTAAGAAACTCATAGAACTCAACAACAAGAAGACAACCTGATTAAAAAATGGGCAGAGACGCTGCATAGACAATTTTTCCAAAGAAGACACAAATGGCTAACAGGTACATGAAAAGGTGCTCAACATCACTAATCATCAGACAAATGCCACAGTGAGATATAACCTCACACCTGTTAGAATGGCTGTTATCAAAAAGGCAAGAAATAACAAGTGTTGGAGAGCATGTGGAGAAAAGAGAACCCTGTGAACTGTTGCTGGAAATGTAAATTGGTGCAGCCAGTATGCAAAACAGTATGGAGGTTCCTCAAAAAATTAAAAACAGAAGTACCACATAATCCAGCAATTCTAACTCTGGGTGTTTATCCAAAGGAAATGAACTATCTCCAAAAGATACATGCAGGGCTTCCCTGGTGGCGCAGTGGTTGAGAATCCGCCTGCCGATGCAGGGGACACGGTTTCGTGCTCTGGTCCGGGAAGATCCCAAAAAAAAAAAAAAAAAAAAAAAAAAAAAGATACATGCAGCCCCATGTTTGTTGCAGTATTATTTACAATAGCCAAGACATGGAAACAACCTATACATCCACTGACGAATGAAGAAAATGTGGTGTGTGTATATATATATATAAAGAGAGAGAGAGAGACAGAGAGACAGAGAGGGAGAGAGAGAGAATATTATTCAGCCATAAAAAAGAAGGAAATCTTGCCATTTGTGACAACATTGATAGGCCTTGAGGACATTATGCTAAGTGAAATAAGTCAGACAGAGAAAGACAAACACCATATAATTTTACTTATATGTGTGACCAAAAAAAAAATTACCTCCCTCCCCACAAAAAACCCAACTCAATAGATCCAGAGAACAGACTGGTGGTTGCCAAAGACAGGGGTAGGGAGGCAAATGAAATGGATAAAAAAAGGTCAAAAGATACAAACCGCCAGTTATAAAATAAATAAGTCATGAGGATGTAATGTACAGAATGGTGACTATACCATACTGTATACCTGAAAGTTGCTAAGAGAATAAATTTTTAAAGTTCTCATTACAAGAAAAATATTTTTGTAACTACGGTAATGGATGATAACTATAGTAGACTTACTGTGATGATCATTTCACAATATATACAAATACTGAAATCATCATGTATACCTTAATATAATATTATATGTCAATTATATTTCAGTTTTTAAAAAGCTTAAAAAACACCATCAGAACATCAAAAGAATACAACACAACCAAGTGGAATTCATTCATGTCAAGAATACAAGGATGGGCCAGTATTAGAAAACTATTAATGTAATCCGTCATTATTAATAAATCAAACAATAAAAGTCATATGATCACCTCCACTGATGCTAAAAACACTTGATAAAATTCAATATCCATTAAAAAAAAACTCTTAATGGAATATAAAAGTAGACAAAATGACTAAAAAACCATGATATACCAAAAGTTAAATGATACAGCTAAAGTAGTACTTGAAGGGAAATTTAATTCATTGGGTAAATGCCTATATTAGAAAAAAGGAAAAATTTCAAATAAATAACTTATCCTTCCACCTTAAGAAACTAGAGAAAGAAGAAAACTCAAAGCAAGCAGAGGAAGAAAATAATAAAAATTAGAACATAAATAATAGAAAGAAAAAACAGAAAACCAAGAGAGAAAAATCAATAAAACCAAAAGTTCTTTGAAAAAAATCAACAAAATTGACAAACCTTTAGCAATACTGACCAAGAAAATAAAAATAGATGAACACTTTCTTAACCTTCAAAACACATTTCTCCCCATTCCAATCGAAAGGTCAGTATCGGACTTCCCTGGTGGCACAGTGGTTAAGAACCCACCTGCCAATGCAGGGGACAAGGACTCGAGCCCTGGTCCGGGAAGATCCCACATGCCACGGAGCAACTAAGCCCGTGCACCACAACTACTGAGCCTGCACTCTAGAGCTCGCAAGTCACAACTACTTAGACCTCGTGCCACAACTTCTGAAGCCCGTGCACCTAGAGCCTGTGCTCCGCAACAAGAGAAGCCACCGCAATGAGAAGCCCACACACTGCAAAGAAGAGTAGCCCCCGCTCGCCAAAACTAGAGAAAGCCCGCATGCAGCAATGAAGACCCAACGCAGCCAAAAATAAATAAATAAATAAATAAATAAATATTTTTAAAAAGAAAGGTCAATATCATATTCAATGTTAAAATTCTAAAAACATTCTCATTAAAGTGAGGAATATGACAAAGATGTTGATTATACCCCTATTTTTGACACTGTTTTGATGGAATTAGCCAATTAAACAAAAGGAATAAAATTGTAAAGGAGAAGACAAAATTACCATTATTTGCAGGTGATATGACTCCCCCAGAAAACTCAAGAAAATCAATTATAACCATTAAAAGGAATAAATTAATAAAGTGGGAGAAAACAAAGTTGTTATACAAAAATCTCTATTTAAAAAAATCATTATCGACTGAACTGCCCCAGAGCCCGAGGGGAGGGCGGACACACTGAGGCTGCCGGCTCTGGAGGGGCCCCACCAACCGAAGCCGCGACAGTCCTTGGGACCCCGGGCCAGTAGTTTCTACAAGTAACTTAAAGACAAAATGGAAAAACAAGGAGGTTTGTGCCTGAGATCATGCTGATGTGAAACCAGGATGGCCACCTTGTGCCAGATCATTCATCCTGGGGTAAGCCAGCTGCCATGTCATGAGGACACTCAAGCAGCCCTAAGGAGAGATCCATGTGGCAAGAACTGAGGCCTCCTACCTACAGCCACGAAATCAAATTATCAATGCCTGAAGGAGACTGACCAGAGGCCCAAGGACACAGGAAATATCAAGGTCATTACACAAACATCAGCCCCACAGAACCCCTAAAGCCCAGATCCTGAAGAAGCAAAAGAGGAGATAAACTGCCTCAAAAGGGATATTAGTCATGTATACTCCCTGCAAGAGTACATCAAAGGGTTTGTTTCCACTGATGATGACAAGAGATGCTACAATGGTACTTTAAGTTTTCAGTATAATGGAAAATAAAGCAAAAGAAAAAACAACATTATCAGGACTTCCCTGGTAGTGCAGTGGTTAAGAATCCACCTGCCAATGTAGGCGACACGGGTTCAAACCCTGCTGCAGGAAGATCCCACATGCCGCAGAGCAACTATGCCAGTGCACCACAACTACTGAGCCTGTGCTCTAGAGCCTGTGAGCCACAACTACTGAGCCCGAGTGCCACAACTACTGAAACCAACGCACCTAGAGCCCATGCTCCACAACAAGAGAAGACACTACAATGAGAAGCCCGCACACCGCAACTAGAAGCCCACACACCACAACAAAGAGTAGCCCTTGCTCGCCGCCACTAGAGAAAGCCCATGCGCAGCAACAAAGACCCAACGCAGCCAAAAATAAATAAATAAATAAATAGATAGATAGATAAATAGATAGATAAATAATTATCTTTTCTATATATCAATGAGAACAAATCAAACAGAAGAAATATCCTGTTTATGACAGCAAAAACAACAAGAACAAAAAGTATTAAACACCTACGAATATACTTAAGAAATGTGCAAGACTGACATGGAAAAAAATTTTAAAGTCTACTAAGGGGTACTAAGGCTTGAATAAGTAGAACTACAACCAGTTCTTGGATGGGTAGTACCAATGTTACAAGTCATAACCCCAAAATTAATTTATAATATTAGTTCAACATCAAAGAAAATCCCAACAGAATTTTTTCCTAGTCAAGTTGATTCTGAAGTTCATATGGAAAAATAAATGTGCAAGTATACTTAGGAAAATCTTAAAAAATGATAAGTAATAATGTTATAGCAGAGATTAAAACACAATATAAAGTCACATTAAAACAATTTGAGGGACTTCCCTGGTGGCGCAGTGGTTAAGAGTCCTCCTGCCAATGCAGGGGACATGGGTTCAATCCCTGGTCCAGGAAGATCCCACATGCTGCGGAGCAACTAAGCCTGTGCGCCACAACTACTGAGCCTGTGCTCTAGAGCCCATGAGCCAAAACTACTGAGCCCATGTGCCACAACTATTGAAGCCCATGTGCCCTAGAGCCCGTGCTCCGCAACAAGAGAAGCTACCACAATGAGAAGCCCACGTGCCGCAACGAAGAGTAGCCCCCGCTCACCACAACTAGAGAAAACCCATGCGCAGCAACGAAGACCCAATGCGGCCAAAAAATAAATTAAAAAAAAAAAAGTTGACACAAGCACATACAGAGACACACTAGATATAAAGAGATAGAAAGTCTAGAAATAGGGGTTTCCCTGGTGGCGCAGTGGTTAAGAATCCGCCTGCCAACGCAGGGAACATGGGTTCGATCCCTGGTCCAGGAAGATCCCACATGCCACAGAGCAACTAAGCCCGTGCCACAACTACTGAGCCCACGCGCCGCAACTACTGAAGCCCTCGTGCTCTAGGGCCCATGTACCACAACTACCGAAGCCTGTGCTCTGCAACAAGCCACCGCCAAGGAGAAGCTCACACACCAAAACGAAGAGTAGCCCCCACTTGCCGCAACTAGAAAAAGCCTGCGTGCAGCAACGAAGACCCAATGCAACCATAAAAAAACAAACAAACAAACAAAAACTTAAAGAAAAAAAAGAAAGTAACTTGGTCTTCCCCATTTGAATTCTTTAAAAAAAAATTCTAGAAATAATCCCAAATATATACAGGAATATAGCTTGTCATGCAGCAGCATTATAAACCAATGTATAAAAGATGGATTGTTCAGTAAATGTTACCCAGGACAACTAAGTAGTCCTCTAGGAAAAAAATTTGGTTGCAGTCTTACCTCATTCTTTACTCCAAAATAAATTCCAGATGGATTGAAGATTTAAACATTTTTTTTAATGAAATAAGAAATATAGAGAGAATTCTAAAACTATAAATGTTAGACTAGGGAAGGTCTTTCTAATCAGAAAATCAATGTCATTAAAAGGAAACACAGCTATATTTGACCCTTAGAATTTTTTTCAGTCCTCTATGGTGAAAAATATAGAAACAAAGCACAAGACAAACTACAAACTGTGAAAAAAATTATAACCACTATGAACAGCCAAAGGGCTAATATTCTTAATATATATAAAATTCTTACAAACTAATAAGAAAATGACCAACAATCTAATAAAAAACAGGAGAAAGACAAACAGTTTAGAGCTAAGGAAAGAAAGTTTGTAAACATATATGAAAAGTATCTCACCATCACTCATAGATGACATGCCAACTAAGACAAGTGAGATGCTATTATGAGATTAGCAAAAATCTAGATGTTTAGTTATATACTGAGTTAACAAGCATTAGGTAAAATAGGCACTGTGATATATTACTGGTTGAAAGTATAAGCCAGTACAATTTCTTTGGAGAATAATTTGGCACTACTTTAAAAACTTTAAATGTGCATATCCTGTGATCCAGCAATTCCACATTTTAGCCATCTGCCCTAGAAAAACACTTGCAAATTTATACAAATATGTTTGGGATGTTCACTACAGCATTGTTTGTAATAATGAAAACTTAGAAACCACTTGAATGCCCATAAAATAGGAGAATTTATAAATAAATTATGGTATAAGATTGACTACTACAAAACAGTAAAAAGAAATGAAATATTGAAGATGTCTAACTAAATCAGTGAGCATGGCCAGATCTCAAAAACAGACTTTTGATTTCACCGCAGGGGGCCCGGGTTTGATCCCTGGTCAGGAAACTAAGACCCCCTGCAAGCCGCGAGGCAAAAAAACCCAAAAGAACAAATGAACCAAACCAAACCAAAACAAAAAAAAACACTTTTGAGTGAAAAAATAAATTACAGAATGATGCCTGATACAATATCATGAAAATAATACTACAAATGTAATTTTAAAACTACATACACAAAACAATACCATATATTTTCTATGAATACATATATAAAGGTTTAGAAGTATTAAAAAGATCTAAAAGGATAATCAAACTACAGTGGTTGGTTACCAGTGGAAGAGGGAAGCAGATCTGGAGGGTAGGTGAAGGTCAAAATTAACTTTTTATTTTTTAGTATAAAACTTTACTTAGGAAAAACTGTAGATTTATAGAAAAGTTGCAAAGATAATACAGAGGTTCCATATGCCCTTCATCCAGCTTTCCCTAATGTTAACATCTTATATAACCATGGTTTGTCAAAACTAAGAAATTAACATTCGTATAATACTATTAACTAAACCACAGACTTTATTTGGATTTCTCCAGTTTTTCCATTAATGTCCTTTTTCTGTCCCAGAATCCAATTAAGGATACCACATTGTACTTAGAAAATTAACTTTTTAATGTAAAAAAAAATTATATGTCATGAGTCATTTAGCATAAATAACCAAATTATTATAAAGTATTATTATCAGAAAGAGTGCTATTTTTATTTCTACTGAGTTACTGACCCAAGTTCTAAAATAGGGTATTGGTGCCTCATTGCATATAAAACTGTATTAAAGATTCCTCTGTTGAGTATGAGGAAATATATTCAATCTGTTAGTGGAAATATAAATTATTACAACTTTTATAAATAGATTATTAGGTAGTATCTTCCAAAGTTTAAATGTAAATACCCTTGTAGCAATTACACTTCTAAGGGTTTATTCAACAAATGGAAAATGGACAGTGACTGCTACCGATTTTTTTCGAGATGATGAAAATGTCCTAAAATTGGTTGTAGTGATAGTTGCACACCTCTGTGCATATATTAAAACGACTGAATTGTATGCTTTAAATAGGTAAATTGTATGCTATGTTAATTGTATCTCAATAAAGCTACAACAAAAAAAGTAGACCTCTGAAGACAGGCTGCCTGCCATTTAGTATCGGCTTTCACTTATTAGCTTTGTGATCTTGAACAAGAAACTTCTCTGTCGACTTCTCTGGTGGTGCAGTGGTTAAGAATCCACCTACCAATGCAGGTGACATGGGTTCGAGCCCTGGCCCGGGACTATCCCACATGCCATGGAGCAACTAAGCCCGTGCGCCACAACTACTGAGCCTACGCTCTAGAGCCCGAGAGCCACAACTACTGAGCCCACGTGCTACAACTACTGAAGCCCATGGGCCTAGAGCCCATGCTCTGCCACAGCAGAAGCCACCGCAGTGAGAAGCCTGCGCACCTCAACAGAGTAGACCCTACTCGCTGCAACTAGAGAAAGAAAGCCTGTGAGCAGCAGCGAAGACCCAGTGCAGCCAAAAATAAATAAATTAAAAAAAAAAACAAAAACCTTCTCTGTGTCTGTTTTCTCACCTGAAAAATGGGAAATAAGAAAATAGTAACCTAACTCATGGGGGGTTTGAAGATTAAATCAAATTAATACATATGAAGTGCTTAGAACAGGATCTGGCACATACTAAGTACTGAATAAACATTGGTTTTTAACAATTTTCCAGCTCTGAATATAGTGCTCTTTAAACAAACACAAAGATAGAATACACCAGATTTGAGGCTGTGACTAGGAGAGTAAGGGAACAACGCATATCATGTAAATGAAGATTGAAAGAACTAGGCATGTTAGGACTAGAAAAGAGAAAACTCAGAGGATATAAAATTTTTTCACATAGTTAAAGAAGTCTCATATCATGTCTGTCCTATGTTATATTTGTTCTGTATTGCTCACAAGTAGAAAGGCCTTTGTGAAACAGTCCCAGAAGGAATGATATGCACCTGGGGAGGAGGGCTTTGGATAGACTTAGAGCAGGATGGTTTCATATCACAAAGGCCAGAGTTTTCTGTATGTTTGAAAATTTCCTAGTAAATAGTTGGAGGGAAAAAAAAGAACTTAAAAAAAAATCCACACCTCTGGAAATTTAAAATATCTAAACAGAGTTAAAGCATCCAAATTATCCTAATAACACAGCTCTTCTAAAATCAATACAAGAAATAGTTGTTGACTATTCTTGTATTCATTCAACCTTGTATCCGACATCTACTGCGCCAAGCAATGCACACTGTGTATTAGTTTCAACTGGGTCAAATTTTTAAATTGAATTTTAGATGCTTATGCACACTTGTCCTTGATGTTAAAAAGTTCATATATTTTTGTTCATTTTACAGAGAATGAAAATTTTTTTTTTTTTTTTTTCCGGTACGTGGGCCTCTCACTGTCGTGGCCTCTCCCGCTGCGGAGCGACGCGCAGGCTCAGCGGCCATGGCTCACGGGCCCAGCCGCTCCGCGGCATGTGGGATCTTCCCGGACCGGGGCACGAACCCCGTGTCGCCTGCATCGGCAGGCGGACTCTCAACCACTGCGCCACCAGGGAAGCCCGAAAATATTTTACTATTTGAAATGATTATAAAGGTATGTAAAAGTTCTTTGGTTTTTTTTTTTTTTTGGTAAGGGCATATTGCTGGTAATACCTTTAATTAATTTGATGTCAAATCCTTGGTTGAGAAAATTACCTCTACTGTGATACATCCTACTGGAAAATGTTATAACACTTTTGAAAAAAAAATGAATGGGAAGTAGGGAATAACTATATCAAAAATTATACATTTCATAGGAGAAAATTATTGTATTCTTTTTTTTTTTTTCTTTTTTTTGCGGTACGCGGGCCTCTCACTGTTGTGGCCTCTCCCGTTGCGGAGCACAGGCTCCGGACGCGCAGGGTCAGCAGCTGTGGCTCACGGGCCCAGCCGCTCCGCGGCATGTGGGATCTTCCCAGACCGGGGCACAAACCCGTGTCCCCGGCATCGGCAGGTGGACTCTCAACCACTGCACCACCAGGGAAGCCCTAATTATTGTATTCTTAAAGTTAATATTTCCTTATCTAATTTTCATTCATTGCTTTGATTCTTACATGTCCACTATAATTTTTCTTTAAAAGATGTCAAAATGAAAAAGGAGATATGATTTCATGCTCTATATTTTCCTCTTTTGGATAAAGGAAGTCTTCAACATACTTCACTCAATGACAAAGTAAAATGAGTTTTCCCCTCTGATTTCCATGCAAACACCAAGCTGATTCCAATTTGCCAAATCCATTTGCTGAATGTCCACTATCTCCATGCTTAAAAAAAGAGTGTGCATGGGAATTCCCTGGAGATCCAGTGGTTAGGACTCCGTGCTTCCACTGCAGGGGGCACAAAATCCTGGTTCAATCCCTGGTCGGGGAACTAAAATCCCACATGCCTTGTGGTGCGGCCAAAAAAAAAAAAAGAAGAGTGTGCATTTGTAAGACTGAGGACTGGCTTTCTACACTGGCTTAAAGTCCACCAATAAAATAATGCCCTGTTTTAGGTAACTAAAATAGGAGTTGAGCTGAAGTACTGATTTAAAGAACTTGTTACTCAAAATGTCGTAGAACAATAAATGTAAACTTTATTATACTGAGCGATCGCTCACTTCCTTTCAATGAAACAAAATTTTAGCACACACATACCTGTGGAACCATTGCCACCCTCTGATTTCTTTTAGGTGACCTTGTATTTATTTGTCTGTCATCTTCATCAGAAAAGAGCCGACTTCGTTTTGAATTTCTGAAAGGCTATGACAGAAATTTTTTTATTTAATGAAAAGGCCAAACACCTGTCATTTTTGTTCCAAAACACAATTCTATACTTGGAAAATACAGCTAACTCCGAATTATCAGCAGTATTAAAGGATGAAGAATGGGTAATAGAAAGCACACAAATAATTTCAGATTTTAGAAAGTAGAAAGATACATATGTATGTAATTTGTTTAGAAATGAAACACCTAGCTGTTTATTAAAACTAGAACCCAAGTCTTCTTCGTATAGTGAACTGGCAGTCTTGAATGTTGAAGATAGGAAAATTAAGCTCTGGAAATTCTAGTTCTCATTATTTTGGCGCTTGGATTAATACCAACCAGTTGGGTGTTTCACCTGATAGGTCTATTGGATAGGGCTGAGTTGGGACAAAGTTACTAGATCACTTTAGAGAGTAAATCGAAATGTATATAATATACTAGATCCGCTGTCAAAAACTGTTGACAAATTTCCATTTGCAAGTAAAATATAAGATACCTATAACATACTTGATAAGTGCATGCAGAACTAAAAAATTTTAAGCATCCGAAGTACATCACACACTTAAGGATTTATAATATGAAAAATTTTACAGTCCATCCTAGGTTCAGAGGCCTAATAGGGAAGAACAACAGAAATAATATCCCAAGAGCACCCACATCATTTTTCAAATCCTTCTCCCACCATTCAAGACAGTTCCATGCCTACTTAGAACTGAAGCAGATGCAGCAGGCTAGCAACATATGGGAAGCATCCAACTGGGTCAAGGCTAGAGGTATGGACTGGTGAAATTAAACCCACTGAGAGTCTCAACACTGCAGAGCCCTGACAGGAAGTCCCTTCTACCCTGCTCCCCTCCTCTGACCATGGGCAGAGAGGAGGAAGAGAATGATGGTGACAGAAATGATAACAGCATGGAGAGTCCTGTACACTCACTGTGGCCAGCTGCCCAGGCTACTGACAGCTACTGTCTAACCTAGCTCCAGGCTTGTTTCATGATTGACCCCTAAAATTTCCTGGCTACCTGGCTGGGCAGGGGAGGAAGAGAGGCCCCGAAAATTGTTAGTCACGCCAATTATATGCTCATCTCTACTTCCCACCCCTAAATGCATTTATTCTTGACTTACACAAGATTTCAGTATCCTACCACTTACTTATATATCTTTTTGTAGGGACCAGAGCCAGGTACAATCTTTTTATTTAAAAAAAAACTATTAAAAGTAAGATTTCGGGTTGTTGGAGTTTTTTGGGTTTGCCTATTTAAAGAAACTACAATTACTTAACAAATGCTTAATGATGAACAGATTATCACAGGCTATAGATTATTTATCTACATATGATCAAATACTGTTCAATGACACTTAATGACACAAATGCTTGGAGTTGGGGAAAACCCTTGGAAAAATTTATAGTGCTGTAAGAATGTGCACATGACAATAATACAGACAATTTAGCTATCATATTCTAAAGAGTAAGAAAAACTAATTCCTTACCATTTCCACAGCAGAGCCTGTATTCCTGCCTTTCCAAACAGGTGTTTTTTGTAAAGAGCTGTACTTTTCATTCCATGTGTTAGATAAGCTTCCCTCTGTAATAAATAATTATTAATGATATTTAAGTTTAGTTCAAAGGATTTCATATTATAAACATGGCCTTTTTAATAACAGCAATATATCTGAAATATTTACAAATACGGAAAAAATATACTGACCATAATAATTTTAGTTTATTACAAATAAAAAAATCTTTTCTGTATTTTTTTTGTCAAACTCACTAAATAATTTGACAAGGCAATGCTACTTGAAAGTATTACATTTTCATATTAAAACATGTGTGGCTTATTTCATTTTGTTTTTCAATAATTTCTCTATTCTTATTTGCCAAGAACTACCTCAGTACAATCTGACTGAAAGCAGGCAAGGAAAAATGGGAAAAGCTCCTTTAACCTTGAATTTAGAGCATATTCTGCTTCAACGTGTAAAACACTTGATATCCAAAAATGAAATATGTGCGTTTTTTTCCTTAATTCAAAGAAACGTCTTCAGAGTTGTATGCAACCAGAACAAATCCGATCAAGTTACCGATTAAGCGTGTTATGAAAATAAAGAAGGCGAGTTTAATGTTTACAAAAGGGATATGTTTATTTAGAGAGAGATATAGAAAACTGGGATGAATATACACAAGATAGTTAGTTTTATTTCCTTCTAATCACCTGAAAGCATTTTCTAATTTTTGTATAAAAAATTTATATCACTTCTATGTACTTTCTTAAAAAGAGAAATGGCTTTAATATTGGGAGAAAAAAATTAGGGGAATACTTTTTCAGACATATATTTTAATAAGTACAAAAGAAAAGAGATGGGATGGGGTTGATCCTGCTAGGCAAATAAATTAGGGTAATCCTGGAAGATAAGTGTTCTCAAGCCAGAAGGACTTAATATGGTAGCTCACCAATCCAAAGTGTAATACAGTAGCTTTAAAAACTGAAAGTACTAATGAACCTTTGAGAAGATTTACATTGGTTCCAAATTTACTTATCCAGTAGAATCTTGCTCAAGAGATAAAATCTCAAAATAAATTATATTAAGAGGATAGGTCTAACGTACTTACACAAAGAAACAGCGAGACCAAGGAACATGTCTAACTTTTTCTCAGAAAAAAATACTATCATTCATTTATTTCAAGAGACTTGCATTACTACTTAGAAGACAAGATTCTTAAAAAACAAACAATTATGTAAAAATACAGCTTAGCCCAGTTGTTTAATAAATGATTTAACTCTAGTAAGAAATGTCTGGAATGTTTAGTTAGAAAGTTCTTTAATCAATAATTCTAGGGGGAGAAAAACCAAGGGACGATTCCCCATATGAACTTATTATCACCAGTGAAAACCAATATTTAAAAGCTATAATGAATCATAACTTAGAAAGAAAAGAGAAATACTATATCTAAATAAATTTAATGAAATAAATTCCTAGTTTGTGTCATTCCTAAAAGAATCATGCTATGATTCTTACCTTTTAAACTGACAAGGGCTTTCGCTGAAGAGCCTGCAATGAAAACAAATCAGTATTACTTCATAATCAAAGTGAGAGAAAAAGAACTTGGTTTAGGGTTAAAAGTGATCCATTTAGTTTTAGCAATGTTGAAGTGACAGTGGAATGTGCAATTAGAAATAACTAGTAGGGCTTCCCTGGTGGCACAGTGGTTGAGAATCTGCCTGTCAATGCAGGGGACATGGGTTCGAGCCCTGGTCCGGGAAGATCCCACATGCCACGGAGCAACTAAGCCCGTGCATCACAACTACTGAACCTGTGTTCTAGAGCCCGTTGCTCCGCAACAAGAGAAGCCACCACAATGAAAAGCCTGCACACTGCAACGAAGAGTAGCCCCTGCTCGCCGCAATTAGAGAAAGCCCGTGCACAGCAACGAAGACCCAACACAGCCAAAAATAAATAAATTAAAATAAATAAATTTATAAAAAAAGAAAAAAGAAATAACTAGTAGACAATTCAAGCTATTGACCAAAACTCAGACAATGTAAGGAAGAACTGGAGATATTTGGGAGTCTTGTTTGAAGTTGTGAGAACTGGAGACCTTCCCAACAGAGAAAAATGTAGAAAGAGAGGTAAGAGGAAGAGTAGGGACAGAAGTGATTTTGGATCCTCATCCAGAAGTGTGCTGGAGAAGGAAAAGAGAAAGGGAATTGACATTTATTGAGGCAAAGATCAGAAGTGGTAATAGAGTGGGGAAAACAGAAAATGGAAATGATCCAGGGACTGTCATAGCAGACAGTAAGTCCCCTGGAAGTCTAGAATGCAGGTATGTGCAACACTTAAAGATCCAAGCTGGATTAGGGAGCTGGAGGGGTTCACTGACTAAAACAGTGCATATCAGAATAACCAGGAAGCTCCTCATACATGCAGATACTGTATGATTAAAAAAGGCCCTCAGGGGATTCTGTTGCAGGTACCCCTCAGGCCCATTTCGAGAAACACTGGGCTACAGGTTCTGGTGTAAATAAAGGATAGGATCTATAGGTGAGGGGAAGTAGGAGAATTGATAGGGAAAGAAGTTTTTTTTTTGGTTTTTTTTCGGGGGAAAGAAGTTTTTAAGAGAGAGGGGGAGCACTAAATTGAAAACCTCAGAATTGGATAGGTATACTGCAAAGAAGTTCAAGTCATTTGAAAAATAATAAAGTATGATCTCTCTCACTTACATGTGACATCTTAAAAAAAAGCAATAAAAGGGAATTCCCTGGCAGTCCAGTGGTTAGAACTCCACACTTTCACTGCCGAGGGCCTGGGTTCAATCCCTGGTCGGGAACTAAGATCCCACAAGCTGCGTGGCATGGCCAAAAAATAATAATAATAATAAATTTTTTTAAATTAAAAAAACAAAAAAACCTCACCAAACTCACAGATACAGAGAACAAATTGGTGGTTGTCAGAGGCAGGGGGTGGGGGATAGGCAAAATAGGTGAAGGGGGTCAAAAGGTACAAACTTCCAGTTATAAGATAAATAAGTTCTGGGGATGTAATGTAAAGCATGATAACTATAGTTAACAATACTGTATTATATATTTGAAAGTTGCTGAAAGAACAGATCCTAAAAGTTTTCATCACAAGAAAAAAAATTGTAACTGTGTGGTGATTAGTAGTTAGTAACTAAACTTACTGTGGCAATTGTTTTGCAACATATACAAATATCAAATCATCATGCTGTACACCTAAAACTAATACAATGTTATATGTTAATTATATCTCAATAAAAGAAAATAAATTAACAGGGGAATAAAACCTTTCTATGCTCCAAAATAGAAATTATCCACATAATTATTAATGAGCAAAACCTCCCTCTTTAAATTTAAAAAACTGTTTAGAACACCTTTTTTTCTTTTACTATAGTCAAATTATTATTTCTTATCATTCCTCATTTTTAAATTTGTTTTATTTTAGAACCAGCTATTTCTCATCTCAGTTACTATGACATCCGTTTATGTTTAAAAAAATATAATCTAAGACCAGGCAGTAGTGATGTTATTTGAAAGGTTAGCCTTTTACTTACATTGAGAAAAGACAGATTTGTAAGTGGCTTGTTAAAAATGTCTGTCAACATCTATAAGGAGCCAGTCCAGTATGACATTACACAAAACACAAAAATAAATAAATAAAAGATGATCTCAGGGAATAAAGTAAGATAGAAGAACATGAACTAAGTACAAAAATCAGAGAAGACAGATGAATTCTCCTTGGTTTTTAACAAAAGCAGCAATGATTTACAACTCACATAAATGGACAACAGGCGTTAAATGAGAAGTAACAGATAAAGTATCATGGTTCTGACTATGAAACATTTTTATGTATCTCAGATCTCTAAACCTCAACTGACTTCTCTGCAAGGCAGTATGAGAGGCTTGTCGGACAACCCACCAACATCAAAGCCACTCTTGCTTTCCCCCCTACTCTCCTGCCTAGATGTGGAGAATGGTTAATAGGACACGTTAACAGCTTCTGGATGGCAAAGTGAAGTTTAATGACCAAAGGCAGTAAAGTTGTAAGGGGAAAAGTGGGGGAGAGAGGCCATAAAGCCTTGCTAAGAAGCCTCAAAAAATACAACACAACTGGGAAAGCAGCAGTAGTAGACAGGGCACGATGTGTCAATGTAGCTACCAAGAAAAACATGGTTCATTTGAGAAAAAGTGGTAACCATTCATTCATTCAGTGAATATGTGTAGAGTGCTGACTGCATTCTGGCCCCTGCTCTAGTCACTGGGGATACTGACAGCATGCAAAACAGACAAAGTCGAGGCTCCTGATGCTCTTCTGGAATTTACATTCTAGCGAAGGGGAAACAAACACACACACACATATCACGAGATGATAAGCACTACTGGAAAAAAAAATAAGGCAGGATAATAAGGACAGGGAATGTGGGGTGGGAGTTGGTGGAGGGAAGACTATTTCTCTATAAGGTGCTCATGATTAGCTTCTCTGAAACGTGATATTTGAGCAGAGATCTGAAGGAAGAGGTGTGAGTTGTAAGGATATTCATTCCTGCTCCAAGAAGGCAGGGACTGTATCTTGCAGTCTCTGACCTACCACCTTTAACCTTCTTCCCTTCGTGAGAGATAGTATAGTACAGTGGTTAAGAACACAGATGGAGACTAGCTGTGTTTGAATCTTGGCTCTGCCACTGTCTTACTGTGTTATCTTAAGCAAGTTACTTAACCTCTCTGTGTGCTACTTATTCTTCTTTTGTAAAATGGGGATTAAATGAGTTAGTATATGTAAAAGTGCTTAGAGAAAAATGCACACAGTACATGACTAATTTTCAGACCATGCTTATTGTTTGTATTATTTTGATCAATCAAAAAAAAAGATTAGGTTAAGAACATGTATTTTACAGGCAGGTGAATTCAATTAAGTTAGACTCCTGCTTTAACCGGGTGTGTTCATTCATTCAACATATATTCACTGAATACCTGCCACAGCACTATTCTAGGGACTGGGGTTAACTGAAGGAAAAGCTAGACAAAGCCTCTGTTCTCAGGGAAGTTTACACTGTAGTGGGAGGAGACATACAATAAACAAGTATATAAAATGACAGCTACACTGGTGGCAGCTGCTGTAAAGGAAATAACCAAGGGATCGCAGCGTGGGGAGTAACTAACTTTACACAGGGCGGGTAGGGAAGGCTTCTCTGAGGAGGTAACATGTGAAAAGGACTAGCCATGAGAGGACAGGGGGGCAAAGCAATGAGTCAGGCTGGTAGAAACAGCAGGTAAAAAAGCCCCGAGGTAGAACATCTAGAATATTCAAGGAAGGGTGGGGGCATTATGTTTGGGAAGTCACTGGCAAGAGAAGGGTGGTTATGAAAAAAGAACAGAGAAGTAAGCCAGCCGTCATGCATGGAACTGGAACGCAAGCATGAAGAAAAACAGAAATGGCACCTTCTCTGGTGGGGCTTCTAACCAAAGCTAACCAAACAATCACAGTAACGAACGTAAAGCTGCAACTGTGACAGCTGCCACTAAGAAATTACACAGTGGTATGAAAGATTTAATAAGATGTATTATTTGTCAGGGAGGACAGAAGCTTAAAATGGGATCTAAAGGATAAGTAGCACTTAACTGGAAGAGAGAGGAAGGAAGAGCATTCCAGGCAGAGAGAACAGCATGTGCAAAAAAGAAAGCCTAGTGAGTATAGGGAATGAAAAAGGTCCAATTTAGTTCAAAAGGATAGAATGCGAGGAAGAGTGGTACAAAATGTAGCTGGAGAGGTGGGGAATGGCCAGAACACAAAGGGTCTTGTAGATAGTAAAGTGTTTTCAGCAATAGGATGACATACATACATTCTGAAAGGATCACTCTGGCTGTGTGTAGGTTGGGGGGGAGGGTTTGGGTGGTGGATTGATGGGAGGCTGAAGCGATTAATGCAGAAGAGATGGTGACAGCTTGGACCAGGATGAAGGTGAGAAGTAGGTAAAATCGAGACATTTAGAAGGTAAAAGTTACAAGATTCAGTGAAGGCTTAATTATGGGAAGTGTGGAAGACACCTCTATCTAGGTTTCAGCTGACTGCACAGCGGAGCCATTCATTACGACCAGAACCACTGGAAGTATCTCTGTTCTGCAGTAGGATAATGAGGTAGATCTTGAACCCATAAAGTCTGAGGGGCCTCTGCGGCATCTGAGAGAAGACGTGAAATGGGCAAGAGATATTAAGCACAGAAGCCCAGAGGAAAGATCTGGGCTGAAGATAGCCTCAGCTACCTCATTAGTAAGAGTACTTACCTCAACTGGAATGAGGATTAAATGAGCAAATGTATACAATATGCTCTGCACAGCACCTGGTTCATAGTTAGTACTAAATAGATAGTAGCTTTTATTATTGATAATGTTATACTAACTATTGGATAACTTACAAACTAGCCCCCTTGACTAAAACTGGCAAATAAACATATCGCTACTTCTAGTATCAAACTGAAATCACTTCTGCTGCAGTTTCATTAACCATGCCTCTTACCCTACATTCAATTCCATATAAATTAAGCATTCATATATACCTGATTTATGGCACTGTGTGACAAACCAGGTAAAGCAATCGCTGCTTTCAACCAGCTGTGGTCAAGCTAAACAAGACATATATCGCACAAGCTAAGGTGCACGCCCACACACACCCTAGTGTACCAGAGATGTCACAAAGCAATATGAATGATTATCTTATATAGCTGGAGAGAGTAGCTGTAATTTGAACCCTAGTATGAGTCCCAAGTGTCTGCAAAGAACCAGAGTAAATCCTCAATAAATGTTTAATGATAATGAGCAAATATTCTAAATGACAGTTATCTAGTGGGTGGGACTTCCAAGAGGTGATATAAACCATCTTTACGACAAAGAGAGCAAGGACTTCCAGATGACGAGCACATTGTGTTTAGCAGGCCCACCTTTATTTAGGAGCATCCTAAATCACAATCGACTACTGTATTCTCCAAATAAGAAACAATAAAATTCATTGGTGGCCTACGGCTGTGCCTTATCCAATACAGTAGCCGCTAGACACACATGACTATTTAAACTTAAATTAACAAAAATCAAACGAAACTTAAAAGTCACTCTAGCCACATCTGAAGAGTTCCATAGCCACATATGGCTAAGTGGCTACCCTACTGGACATCGCAAAACAGAACATTTCCATCACTGAGAAAGTTCTACTGGAATTCCGTGCTGGTCTAGAGCAAATTTAAAACACAAACTCTCTTAATACAACTTTTCACCAGATTGGCAACTTGAACTTTCAACTTTACAGCACATTAAGAATATACGACCCGGGCTTCCCTGGTGGCGCAGTGGTTGAGAGTCCGCCTGCCGATGCAGGGGACGCGGGTTCGTGCCCCGGTCCGGGAAGATCCCACATGCCGCGGAGCGGCTGGGCCCGTGAGCCGTGGCCGCTGAGCCTGCGCGTCCGGAGCCTGTGCTCCGCGACGGGAGAGGCCACAACAGTGAGAGGCCCGCGTACCGAGAAAAAAAAAAAAAAAAAGAATATACGACCCCACAAGGAAAACAGAATTGGCTGTATTCAGTTCTCACTTTAAAAGTGTCTTGCACAGATAAATTTAACAGTTGTTTCTATTACACTAAAAACTCTCACAAATGATATACATAAACTGAATAGTGAGTGTGCATCAGGACCCATCTGTAATTAACTGAAAAATGTGCCTTTATCTTGTATACTTTATATCAATACAATATTGTAAATTACAAAATTAAGTTCTGTTGTGCTTAAACTACAGAATTAGTGCTTTTACTTACTAAACCCAAGTGAGCATCCACGCCTGAAATGGCAAGATGAGTAAACGTGGTTAAAGGAGGCAATGCACAGGGTGGGTGTCAGGAAGAGTACTGAATATGCCTGTGGTGATGGTCACATCCATGCGTAAAGGTACCCCCGTGATTCCTAAGACACATACGCAGAGAAGGAAGTCTGCGGGATGGGGGCTGCCTGAACACTTGTGTACCCAGTCTGGATTATCTCTGGAAAGGTCCACAGCCACCTGTGGTCCCAGGGGAAGGGGTCAGCCCTTTGACACGGAAATGCTTCCAGGGGTGGACACACCGGAGGAGGGAGGGGAGGGCAGTGATGATCACAAGTGCGTGCAGCGGCAGGAACTGTGACAGGACAGGATCAGAGGCCGGGACAAGAAGGAGAGCTGTGACCACCCCCTCCCCAGCCCGAGCCCTTCCCGGCCCCCGAAAGCGAGTTACATAACCCCGCCAGGCGTCTCTCCGCGCCGGGCGAGCGGTGCAGGCGGGGAGGACAGCCCCCGCGGCCGGCGGTCGCTCTTCCCCCACCGCGGCCGGGGGCCCGAGCCGGGCCAGGAGAGCAGCCACCGCCTCCGCCCCGCCCGGGCTGGGCCCCCGGGCTTTCGGTTTCCGGCCCTGGCTCTCACACAACCCCACAAACCAATACACAGACACCATAACAAAGGCGGCGACGCGGCGGCAACACCGGGGTGGAAGGACTAGGGGACCACAGCGGGGCTGGCAGTCAGCCCACTTGCCCGGCAGAGGGCACGGCCGCCCGTCCCGGCCGGATGCAACCCGGGAGCAGGCGGACGGCGGGAAGAGTGGGGGTGCTTTGAGGTGCTACTCACTCTCGTCAGGCAACTGGTCGAGCTCCGCCATCTTGAACGAGCCGCGCCGCTTTTTCAAAGGCTGCCCGCCGCGGTGCATTGTGGGGCGGAGACTGTCTTTGCGAGGGAGGTTCGAATGCGGAGCTCGCTGCCCGCGGTGCGGCGCACCGCGGCGCTACTCCCGCTGCTGCCGGCTGAGGCGGGCCCGGCTCCGCCCGCGCCTGCCCGGGGAGGGGGTGCCGCCGAGTGGGGCCGCGCCTCGCCCCTCCGCTCCCGCCCCCGGCCGGGCCGGAGGGAGGGGGAGGGAGGCCGCGCCGCCAGGCCCGTCTCGCACCGCCCCTACCTGGGCCCGGCGCCGGAGCGCGGGGAGAGCGGGGGGAGCGGCGCGAGCTGCCGTGTCCCGCCCGGCCCGGCTCCCGGTCCGCGCCGCCCGCCCCCTCCGGGGCTCGCTCCCGGCGCGCGTTTCGAGTCTCGCGCTGCAGCTGCGGGAACTGCAGGCTGTTTATTCCGAGTGGGGAAAAGGAGGGAAGGTGGGAAGGAGGCCGCGGCCGGCTGAGGAGGGGGCAGGGGGGCAGGGAGGCGGCACCTGTAGGCCCGGCGCGGGGGGAATCCCCAGGTTCTCGGCCGCGTTCCCCTAGGGGGTTCTACCCGAAGTAAAATTTTCGCGGCTCTCCAAGCCCACGTTTCTCCGGCGTCTCCATCCCCTCCTTTCTCCGGAGAGCTGGGGGAGGGCCGGGGAGGAGGGCTCAGGCCGCGGCAACCACGCAGCTTGCCCGCCCAGGACTCGCGGTGCCCGCAGCCCCTCGGGAGCCTGGGCCACCCCTCCCGAATGCCGGAACCGGAGTTGCGTGGAGCTCGGAGGAGAGACCTTGAGAGGTCATGAAGTTAGTCATTTAGGTCGGCAGCTGAAGAACTGTTTTGCTCAACTCTTTCACCCATTCACACTAGACCATGTAGTGAGCTGGGAGAGAATTACAGAAACAAAAACCGACAGTGACACTTAAAGATGATGAAGTACCCTGATCGAAATGTTATGAGAACACAATGAGAATTCATCCAGTTTTGAAAGAAGCCCAGGAAAAGATTTCACAATTCCTGTCTATAATAGCGTCCAGTAATAAACCACTCTTGCTTTTCAGCAGTTCATCTAACAAAGGTTATTGAGCTCCAGTCCTTTTTTTCCAGGGATGTAAGGCGGGGGCGGCCGGGGGGAAGGTTAAGCAATGAGAGTACAACACGGGTGAATTCCAGGAACTAAAAAGTTAAAAGGTGGTAGACAGATGAGGAGAGCAGAACACACAGGCCGGCCCAGGCTAAGGAGCTGAACTTGCTAAGAGCACTGGAGCAATGGATGGTGGGGTTTTAAAGTATAGGGCTGGCATGTTTCCATTTGTGTTGTAGAACACAAATGTGGGAAACGAATTGGAGTGTGACAAAATGAGAGTTCTGGAAACCAGTCAGGAGGAAGCTTGTTGGGGCAGGCAGGCAAAGGAGAGGAGATATCTGTACCAGCCACCCTAGAGTTTCAGAGGATGGACTCTGGAGCCCCAAGTCTTGGCTGGGATTCTAGCTGCTAGTTGTATAATCTCAGGCAAGTTTGTTTATTAATTCTCTGTGCCTCAGTTTCTCATGTGTGAAATGCAGATAATAACAGGGTTGTTTTGAGCATAAATGCCTTGGTAAACATAAAGACCTTGTAATAGTTCCTAGAACACATTTGGCTCAAATGTTAGCTATTGCCACCCCCACTTTGGAATGGGAAGTATCACTGGATGCTAACTTCGTGCCTTGGGTAACAACTGGGTACCGCCACTTGCTGAGGTTGGAGGTGAAGCAGGGTGTGAAGGGGAGGGGGATGAAAAGTTAAATTTTACAAAGTAACCCTTCATAGGTAACTTAACCCCTCCTGTGCCTTCTAAGTCACATTCTGATCTATCTTATGTGAAGATGAAAAACAACTGATGGCAAACCAGGTTTTATCTTAAGGCAGTTTTCACACACACACAACAGCAGGTCTGCTATTTAAACAAATATTTTCAGGCTATTTCTCTGATAATCTGCATTTTAAAGAACTCTAAATGAGTCTTCTCACACTCTGAAGCCTGAAGCTGTATCCCAGCCTCAGATCTACCACTTATTAGCTGTGTGACTGCAAACAAGGCACTTTATTATTTTCAGTGAGGGTCTTTATTGGAGATTTATGAGGGAGATTTTTTTATAATCTTTGGCTTACTTGATCCTCCCAACAATCTGGTAACTTGTTCAACGACAACATTGACCGGGTGATAGAATCAGGAATCCGGCCCACTCTCAGAGCCTCAGTTTCTCCCTCTGTGATGTTAGGATAATACATCCATCACAAGGTTGTTAAATTTCCTCGAATTGTGTATTCCAATTTAAAATGACATGATTTATGTGTCATTGTTTGCTTAAAGAAAAAAAAACTAAAATTTTGACAAGGTCACTAAAGTCATGAAAATAAATCATAAGAGAAATAAACATAGCCACATTTTAGGGATTTGTTTGGTCATTTCCAGTTCCATGGCCCATTTATCAAATATTGAGTTATTTCTGTGTTAACTTGTGTGCTTCAAAGGACACTATCAAGAAAGCAAAAAGACAACCTTCAGAATGGGAGAAAATATTTGCACATCATATACCTAATAAGGGACTTGTAGCCACAATATATAAAGAAATCTTACAACTTGATAATAAAAAGACAACCCAATTCAAAAATGGGCAAAGGATTCAAAGAAGATATAAAAGCCAATAAGCACATGAAAAGATGCTCAACATCTTTAGTCATTAGGGAAATACAAATCAAAACCACAATGAGATACCATTTCATACCCACTGGGGTGGCTATAATCAACAAGGCAGAAAATAACAAGTGTTGACAAGGTAGTGGAGAAATTGGAATCTCTGTGTATAGCTGGTAGGAATGTAAAATGGTGCAGCCACTATGGAAATAGTATGGCAGTTCTTCAAAAAAATTAAACAGCATAACCATATGATCCAGCAATTCCACTTCTGAGTGAGTATATAGCCAAAAGAATTGAAAGCAGGGTCTTGAAGAAATACTTGTACAACCATATTCATAGACGCATTATTCACAATAGTCAAGAGGTGGAAGCAACCCAGGTGTCCATCAATGGTGAATGGATAAACAAAATGTGGTATATACATACAATGGGATATTATTCCTCAGCCTTAAAAAGGAAGGAAATTCTAACATATGCACAATATGGATTAACTTTGAAGACATCATGCTAAGTAAAATAAGCCAGTCACAAAAAGACAAATATTGTATCATTCCACTTACATAAGGTACCTAGAATAGTCACATTCATAGAGACAGAAAGGAGAACGGTCGTTGCCAGGGATTGGGAGAGGCGGAAATGGGGAGTTACTGTTTAGTGGGTATGGAGTTTCTTTTGGAAAGATAAAGTTCTGAGATGGATGTGGTAACGTTTGCATAGCAGTGTGAATGTACATAATGCTACTGAACTGTACACTTAAAAATAATTAAAATGGCTAATTTTACATTATGTATACTTTACCACTATAAAAAAAATACAGTCCTGGCAGTCCAGTGGTTAGGACTCTGCGCTTTCAGTGCTCAGGGCCGGGGTTCGATCCCTGGTGCTGGAACTAAGGTCACGCAAGCCTCGCCCACAGTGCAGCCAAAAAAAAAAGTACATGTTGCACAAACAGGACGCACAATGTGATCTCATTTACAAATATATATGCATAGACTAAAATCCAGAATGAAAGATATACAGTGGTGGCTGTCTCTGGGTGGTAGGATTATGGGTGATTTTTTTTTCTTTATATATATAGTTATTATTTTTCTACAGTAAGATTTTTGTTACTTTCATAATAAAAGTGGTTGTTGAAAAAACTGGTATATAATATAATAATAATAATAATAATGGAATATTATTCAGCCATAAAAAGAAATGAAGTACTAATACATGCTACGACTAGATGAACCTTGAAAACATTATGCTAAGTGAAAGAAGCCAGACACAAAAGACAGCATATTGT
This sequence comes from Physeter macrocephalus, assembly GCF_002837175.3. Taxonomy (NCBI): domain Eukaryota; kingdom Metazoa; phylum Chordata; class Mammalia; order Artiodactyla; family Physeteridae; genus Physeter; species Physeter macrocephalus. Next base: position 24,201,449 of record NC_041217.1, read on the forward strand.
ATGATTCCATTTATATAAAATGTCCAGGACAGGCAGATCCATAGAGACAGAAAGCACAATAGGTTAATGGCTGCCTAGGGCTGGAGTTGGGAGGTGGGGGGAGAATTGGGAGTAACTGTTAAAGGATACAGTGTTTCTTTTAGGAGTGAGGAAAGTGTTCTAAAATTGATTGATTGCAGTGATGGCTGCACGCCTCTGTGCATGTACTACAACCCACTGAATTTTACGTTTTAAACGGATGAATTTTTTTTTTTTTTTTTTGTGGTACGCGGGCCTCTACACTGCTGTGGCCTCTCCCATCGCGGGGCACAGGCTCAGTGGCCATGACTCACGGGCCCAGCCGCTCCGCGGCATGTGGGATCTTCCTGGACCGGGGCACGAGCCCATGTCCCCTGCATCGGCAGGCGGACTCTCAACCACTGTGCCACCAGGGAAGCCCCCTTAAGGGGATGAATTTTATGGTATGTGAATTATAAAATAATAAAGCTGTTACTTGAAAAATCTTACTTTTAGACTTTTTGGGTTTTGTCTCAATCTAAAATCTTTGGTAGTCACTTTTTGTAGAATCCTTTTCTTAGTCACTTAATGAAGATGCAAAATCAACCGCACTCTGCTGGGCAATTTTATTTTTATTTATTTATTTATTTATTTAAAAGAATTTATCTTTTTTTCTTTTTTAAATGAATTTATCTTTTTTAAAAACATCTTTATTGGAGTATAATTGCTTTACAATGGTGTGTTAGTTCCTGCTTTATAACAAAGTGAATCCACTATACATATACATATATCCCCATATCTCTTCCCTCTTGCGTCTCCCTCCCTCCCTCCCTATCCCACCCCTCTAGGTGGTCACAAAACACCCAGCTGATCTCCCTGTGCCATGTGGCTGCTTCCCACTAGCTATCCACCCTACGTTTGGTAGTATATATATATATGTCCATGCCACTCTCTCACTTTGTCCCAGCTTACCCTTCCCCCTGCCCGTGTCCTCAAGTCCATTCTCTAGTATGTCTGCGTCTTTATTCCCATCTTGTGCTGGGCAATTTTAAATGATAGCTGCAAACAAAAGACTGATATCAAACTGCTTTCCTTTCCACTTTGTCTTTTCTGCCAAATATTCTACTTACTATTCTGCAAACTATGCTGGAAAGAAACTGCTTTTCCTGTTGGACCCAAGTGGCTACAGGAAGGTGCAGATTGAATTCGTGACAGATCCTGTTTTTTAGAATGAACCTTAGGAGGGTCATCAAACACCAGTTTCTCCTCAGACCCAGATGAAAGTATCATTTGGTTAAAAAACAACAACAGCACAACAGAGGAGGGGATTATTAAGCCTGTTTCCAGGGCTGTAGTGCGAATTAAATGAGATCACTTATGTAAAACACCTGGCCCACATCCCAGCACATAAACACCAGCTCCCTGCCACTCTTTCCTACATCTTGTTTCCCTAAATTGTACCAAGGAGGAACTAAGTGTTGTTAGTTGTATTTCTGAGAAACTACTTCTAAAGACATTATGCTCAGCAAATTTTAGTGGTGTATCCCAGGTTATTTAAGGAGGCCTCTGTTTTTCAGTCTGCAAAATGGAGCCACGCCTAAGGAAAACCATCACTTCCTTGAAGGAATAAGAGAAATCTCTTTCACCAGGTATCTTTAGTAACAAACTATGAAAAAGTTGTAATAGATCATCTCATGGGAGGGAAAGTAGAAAGACATTCCCCACACAAATGAACACACTCAATCATTGTCCAGAATTTTCTAAATGAATTGGGGGACATCAGCTAAGGAGCACATGAGACCAGACTATCCAAGAAGGAGTGCCTTGTCATCAGAGCTCCCCAGCCAGAAAGATGGCTTCATGCAGTGGATTTATGGATTCCAACCCGGAAAGACTGCCCCTTCAGGACATGTATGTGTCCATGGGATGCAAGAAAACATTGAATTGGATAATCACTGATTTTGCTTTCTCTTCCTAACCCCCAGATTCTAAGCAATTCAACAGGGTGAAATTGTCCAGCAGTTGATCAGCAAATATTTATTAAGCACCTACTGTGTGGCATACATTAGGCAACATTCAATGGGACATGGTGCCTACCCTTACAGATTGTATGGTCTAATGGAAGACACAGATTCTTTAGGAGATTACAGTAGCATGATGAGTGCTACCTGGAGGTTGAGGACAGGATGCTGTAAGAGCATAGAATAGGGAGCGGTGGGGAGCAGGAAAGTTTTCTCAGGGAAATGGTCTCTGAACTGAGACCTGAAGAATAAGTAGAAGTTAGGGAAAGGAAGTGGAAGAAGAAAGTAGTAGTATTATTCACAGAGGGTCATGTACAAAGGCCCAGAGGTTAGAATGTAAATGATTTTTATTCCAGGAACTTTAAGTAGTTCAGGATGGCTGGAGAGTAAGATATGGCAAGAGGAAAAACCTGAGAAATAAACAGGGGTCACACAAGAGTCAGGGGGAGCTTTGAGAAATTTTCCTGAAGTGGGTTTTGCTAGCTATGGAGGTAGATGCCTCACAGATGTCCAGGCCGTTGGTTGACGGCCCCAGCCGCTGCACCCTAAGATGTGCTCAGCATTTGTGCTGATGCCATGCTCTCTCCAGGCTGCTTATCCTAGCCAATAACTGAGCATGGCAGAGCTGCTAGAGCCAGGCCATTTGTCCTGAACATGGGCCTCCCATAATGGACAATCTTGGCTCTGGGGCTCCTGCATGGCATGGTCTGGATTGGCTGCACGCTTACGTACAGAGCTGCCTGCAGCATGTGACCCTTGGCAACACTGTTGAACACAATAAAGGATGTTCTGTGACCATTGGTCTGTGTTTGAGGTGCAGGATATACCAGCTTGTCAGCATTAATTAATAGTTGTTTCTTTGGTAGAGCCTCAGGGATTTCAATGATTAGGGCTGGTAGTGGAGCTAGAATATGCCTACACTATCAGCTCACTCCAATAGATTCCCACAATGAGTCAATTTTGGACTCCTTGGTACACAAGCCAATGGTGGTTTGAGACCTGGAGACAAAGAGTATCCTGTGCGATCCAGCAGTGGGAGGACAAAGAAGCCTGTGCCTGAGATCTCCAGCCCCCTTCCTTGCATAACTTCTCCTGCTGTTACTGTACTGTATCCTTTGCCTGTAAAACAAACAAACAGAAACACTGTTCTGTGCTAAGAGTGGAGCCTAATGTAAACTGTGGACTTCGGGTGATAACGATGTGTCCATGTGGGTTCATCAGCTGTAACAAATGTATCACTCTGGTGGGGGACGCTGAAAAGGGGAAGCCGTGCTGTGGGACGCGGGTATATAAGGAACCTCCTTCCCTTCCATTCAATTTTGCTACTAAAATTGTTCTAAAACAAAAGTCTAAAAACACACAAACATAAAACTCTGAGTATAAACCGTTGGAGTCCTGTGAGTCCTTTCAGCAATCAAACGTGTAAGGTGTTTAAAGCATAAGTAGCACAGCCTCCCCACTGGTCTGGCCAAGATATCCTCAGAGCTGCACTGCAATTGGAAGCTCCTCCTATGAGATGCTCCTTCCCTTCCCTTCCCTTCTTTTCTCTTCCTTTCCCTGCTCTTTTATAAGTGTCAGACCTGCACTCTGGTCTGAGGCTCTCCCCACATCCTCATGATCCCTCTCTGCTATATCTTTCAAAAGTGTTTCCCCAGGGCTTCCCTGGTGGCGCGGTGGTTGAGAGTCCGCCTGCCGATGCAGGGAACACGGGTTCGTGCCCCGGTCCGGGAAGATCCCACATGCCGCGGAGCGGCTGGGCCCGTGAGCCATGGCCGCTGAGCCTGCGCGTCCGGAGCCTGTGCTCCGCAACGGGAGCGGCCACAACAGTGAGAGGCCCGCGTACCACAAAAAAAAAAAAAAAAAAAAAGTGTTTCCCCAAATAAATCTTCTGCATAGCTGATTCTATCCTGGCATCTGCTTCTCAGAGAACCTGAACTGGAACAGTAGGTATTAGGAAATGGTCTGGAAAAGCAGGTGGTACAATGGATTTTGAACTGGCTAACTCATCACCCGGCTGGCAGGGACTATCCCAACCCAAGTGGAATGTGGAGCATAATGCCTGCCACATGGTGACTGAAGATTCCACCTGGGGTGTCCTGGGAAACATCCCAGGGCAGGGGAACACACCTTTGCTGGTGCCATGATTCAGGCATTGAAAGAAAAGGGGAAAATAGTGCTTATGAGGACAGTGGAGTTGGCTGGTTATTACTAAATTGCACTGATGTCCTGTATAGGAATAATGAAAAAAAAAAGAGTTATCAAACACCTAAACACTAAGTGGAGAGCCAGAGGGCCTCTTTGGCAGCTTATAAGGAGGCCTTTATCACCTCCTTGAAGCGTGAACACTGCCAAGGGGTAAGAGCAGGACTTGATAGCTTGAGCTCCGGAGACATTTAATCTCTCAGCCAAGGCAGGTTTGTTATGCTAAGGTTAGAGTCCTAGTTGAGAAAAGCTGAGGTCCTTTGACAGTGACACATGGAAAGGAGACTTTTAGGGGGATACCCCTGAGGATCTGGCTCTGCAGACTCTCTGGAACCCTCAGAGTTGCAGAGGTGCCCAGCCCTCCTTTTTTTTTTTTTTTTTTTTGCGGTACGCGGGCCTCCCTCCGCTGTGGCCTCTCCCCTTGCGGAGCACAGGCTCCGGACGCGCAGGCCCAGCGGCCATGGC
>NC_041217.1:24206234-24261730 GCF_002837175.3 Physeter macrocephalus
GTGGCCTCTCCCGTTGCGGGGCACAGGCTCCGGACGCGCAGGCCCAGCGGCCATGGCTCACGGGCCCAGCCGCTCCGCGGCACGTGGGATCCTCCCAGACCGGGGCGCGAACCCGGTTCCCCTGCATCGGCAGGCGGACGCGCAACCACTGCGCCACCAGGGAAGACCCAGCCCTCCTTTAAGAGCTAGCACTCCTCCCATGCAGGAAGACACTGCAGACTCTTCTCTCTGACAAAACAATAAGGGTCCCACTCAGGAGTGATGGGAATGATGCATGGCCTACGGAAAATAACAGAGGCCAGATGGCACTGCTTAATCATGGGAAAGCAGGGGGCTGCATTTACCATCAAAATTGGCAAGGTTGAAGGGACAGCCAAGGGGAGTTGACCCACAGGGACATGTGGAAATGGAAATAGTTAATAGGACATGGTGTCTCTAGGGGTAAAATAGATGGGTAGCCAACAAAGCAGGTACTTAATATCTACAATCAAGACAAGATTGGAGGAGTGGGAGCTGGAGGGCAGACACCCTAATGAAAAGCCTTGATGCCTTGCTCATTTCCCAGACCTGAGCCAAATTTCAGATCTGGAACTCATTGATTGAAGAGCTGGCCAGGTCCCTAAGAGGGAGCGCCCTGGAGCCGTGTGGCAAGCGTACACTGTAATGGTTCCTAGTCGTTCCTCAAAGGGACCTATATATTCAGATGACTGTACACTGAGGAAAGGGGGATACCCAGATGTTTCAAGGACCATCGAACACATATCTGAGTTTGATAGTCATAGGCCTGAAGTCACCATCAATCTCCTTTAAAGTTGGGGTATATGGGGTAGAGGCAGGAAGTCATAAACGGAGTCCTGGCTTCCAGTAAGTCCAGTGGGTCTGTGGACTCACTTGGTGATCATTTCCTCAGTCCCTGAGAGTAGAACTTGGCAGTTAGAGGATCCCCCTCATTGGGTCCTTGGCCTGTGGGATAAGAAGAGCTACTGTAGTGGGGAAGGTTAAAAGGGCAAGTGGAGCCTCTGAAACTACCCTCTATTTCCCCCCACAGGATATGAAATCAAAACCAAAATCAAATCCTGGGGGAGAGGATGGTGAAGATTGTGCCACCATCAAAGATCTGAAAGATCTAAAGGATGTCAAGTCTCAGATTTGATTCTTTTTAATCTAAGTTTAATAGAGACCAGTTTTTCAGTACTTGTAAAATCATTCAGCCACACTTTCATGTCCATGTCAGTTCAACAAACTGATTCAAAAAAATTACCTCAACATGTAAGGAGAAAAGACTGTGCGATCATTTTAAACCACGAAGTTATCTTGATTACACCATTGGCTCCTTTTCTCAAGAGTCCTCTAGTTCTTCCTTGGACACATAACAATAGCTCTTAATCCCACAGGGATAGGAATCCAAAGCTACATTCTTCCTCACAAACAAAATGTACCCAGTTTCACCCCAGATATCATCAGATTGAGCCTTATAGTGAATTTGAGTTAAAACATTAACGTCTCTGGGGAAACCTGTGCCATGGGAATTGCTAATTCAGCTTTTAAAGACCTCTGTGCTGCCCTTCTTAGTCCAATTGCATCATTTTCTCCAAGTTCTCCTTTATGACTTAATGGATAACTACAAGTGTTGGTAAAACAACCTGGAAAGGAAATTTTAGCATCTGACCTCTGCTGTAGCAGTAGCTTATTTTCTGTGTTGAATACGATGACACTTAAGGTTCAATGCAATAGTACTTTCTCAGTGTTTTCATTCAAGTCACAATTCATTTTGGTTCTAGGTCCAATTTTGTTGTAATTTTCATGGATAAGAATATACATTGCTGCCAGAAATGAAAACTGTTGCTCATCAAAATTGTCAATATTTATTTCAGGCATTGTTAGCACATGTCTGTTCTGTCCTGAATATCCTTGGTCCTCCAGGATGTGCAGGTCACCATTGATTGGCTCAGAGGTAACTCCTACCCAAGATTTTCTTTCTCACACTTTGCCACAGGTGATTGGTTCAAGGATGGGAAGCTGAATCAGTGATTCTCTCCTGTAGGGACTGCTGAATGGGATCCATAAGAGTGGACTTAGTCACTTTCCAAATGGTTACACAGTAGAGCACAAATTTGTCCTTTTCTCTGTCTATGTTTTCTGTCTTGTGGCTAGAAAAAGCCCATCCACAGAGAAAAGAAAGTGGTGCACTCACAGGAAGCTCAGAGAGAAGAGAGGGATTGAACACCAGCAGTGTTCCCAGGCCTCTTTCCATTTCTTTGCTTCTGAGGCCTGGCTGCACTCCGACCCTGGGGCTTTTCGCAACCCAATGCCTCACTATCCTATATTTCTATGCTGTAGTTAAACTAAACTGCATATGAGCGAAGGATGAGAGGCAAAGAAGGAAAATGAGAACAGCTTAATTTATTTGATGGGTGAATGTTGGCCTTTATTTTTATGTCTGAGAATAATTTGCACCACAACCAATTTTTAGATTTTTTTTTTTTTTTTTTTAAATTGAAGCATAACATACATTTACTAAAATGCACATCTTAAATATATAACATCTTGACAATTTTTTTCTTTTTAAATCAACTTTATTGAAGTAAGTTTATGTATAATAAAATGTACCCATTTTAAGTGTATAGTTTGAATTTTGATACCTGTGTATACATCATCAAAGTTAAGATACACATTTTCTTTTTTTTTTTTTTCAGCTGTGCTGCTCATATGCAGGATCTTAGTTCCCCGACCAGGGATTGAACCCATGCCCCCTGCAGTAGAAGCGCGGAGCCCTAACCACCGGACAGCCAGGAAATTCCCAAGATACACAACATTTTCATCATTAAAAAGTTCCCTCATACTCCTTTGCAGTCAATCCCACCCCCTTCCAATGCTAGGCAACCACTGATCTTCTTTCTGTCACTATATAGTTGTTTTACCTGTTCTAGAATTTTATATAAAAAGATATGTAGATATATAATAGATATAAAAATATAAATATATGAATACTTTTGGGAGCCCAGATTATTTAGCTCAGCAATAATGTTTCTGAAATTCATCCATGTTGTTGCATGTACTGGTAATTTGCTCCTTTTTATTGCTGAGTAGTATTCCATTGTATGGATATACCACAGTTTGCTTACCTATTTGCATATAGATGCACATTTGGATTGTTTCCAGTTTTGGAGTATTATGAATAAAGCTGCCATAAATACGTGTGTTCAAGTCTTTTTTGTGGTCATGTGTTTTCATTTCTCTTGGGTAAATACCTAGGGGTAGAGTGTCTGACAGGTGTGCATTTAACTTTATAAGAACCTGCCAAATAATTTTCCAAAGTGATTATGTCATTTGATGTTCCTACCAGCAATGTATGAGGGTTCCAATTGCTCTGTATCCTTGTCAGCACTTGGTACTGTCATTTTTTTCTAGCTAATTTTGGTATTTTTTTTTTTTTACAGAGGTATAGTTGATTTACAGTATTGTGTTAGTTTTAGGAGTACAGCACAGTGACTCAGTATTTTTGAAGATTATATTCCATTATAGTTTACCATATTTTATTTTTAAAAATTATTTATTTTTATTTATTTTATTTTTGGCTGTGTGCAGGCTTTCTCTAGTTGTGGCAAGCAGGGGATACTCTTCATTGCAGTGCACAGGTTTCTCATTGCGGTGGCTTCTCCTGTTGCGGAGCATGGGCTCTAGGCATGTGGGCTTCAGTAGCTGTGGCTCATGCGCTCTAGAGCGCAGCCTCAGTAGTTGCAGTGCATGGGCTTAGTTGCTCTGTGACCGGAGCAACTTCCCGGACCAGGGCTCGAACCAGTGTCCCCTGCATTGGTAGGCGGATTCTTAACCATTGCACCACCAGGGAAGCTCTACGGTATTTTCTTAATTTCATCTTAGAGTCAGTGCTTTATCAAAAATAAAAGGATTAGGGCTTCCCTGGTGGCGCAGTGGTTGAGAGTCCGCCTGCCGATGCAGGGGACATGGGTTCATGCCCCGGTCAGGGAGGATCCCGCGTGCCGCGGAGCGGCTGGGCCCGTGAGCTGTGGCCGCTGAGCCTGCGCGTCCGGAGCCTGTGCTCCGCAACGGGAGAGGCCACAACAGTGAGAGGCCCATGTACCACAAAAAAAAACCCACAAAACAGAAAAAATAAAAGGATTAGATGAGGTTGACTACGGAATAAGGATTCCATATGTGTTTCTGTACATAAAATATCAACATTATATTTATTGCATGGTACATATTCATACTTATATACAAACATTCACACCAAATACAGTGCAGGCAAAAGAGATAGAATGGTTAGTTCTACCTGGTGATCTAAACTACGGAAATGCTTCAAACTAGTGAGGTTGCCTGAACTGAGTTGAGATAGAAAAGGCCACATGAGCATCTGATTGGATGAGATTTACCCTGGAAGGAGAGGGTATTGTCATTTTTTTGATTTGTTGTTGTTGCCGTTCTGCTTCTTTTGGGGTCAAAGAACATACTCTATATTGTTTCATGTGAGACTTGTTTTATGCCCAAGATATGGACTACCTTGGTAAATGTTACATTTGCACTTGAGCAGAATGTATATTTTGCAATTGTTAGGTGGAGTGTTCTATAAGTAACAGTTAGGTCAAGTTGACTGATAACGTTCAAATCTGCGCCTGTTGATTTTCTCTCTACGTAATCTATCAATTGCTGAGGGAGAATTGTTGAAATATGCAACTGTAATTGTGGATTTGTTTATTTCTCATTTCAGTTGTGTAATTTTTGGTTTCCTGCATTTTGAACCTCATTTACTAAGTATACACATACTTAGGATTCTTATCTTCTTGATGAATCATCCTTTTTGTCATTCTGAAAATTTTTTTAAAATCTCTGGTAGTACTCCTTATTCTGGAGTTTACTTTATCTGATATTAATTTAGATTGCTTATGATTAGTGTTTGTATTTTTTCATCCATTTATTCTTAACCTGTGTCAAAGTACATTTATTTAGACAGTGTACAGTTTGGTCTTGCTCTTTCATTTTATTATTATTAAAATTTATTTATTTATTTATTTATTTTAAAATTTATTTTTGGCTGCTTTGAGTCTTCGCTGCTGCATGCGGGCTTTCTCTAGTTGCGTCAAGCGGGGGCTACTCCTTGTTGCAGTGGGTGGGCTTCTCACTGTGGTGGCTTCTCTTGTTGTGGAGCACGGGCTCTAGGCATGCGGGCTTCAGTAGTTGTGGCTCACGGGCTCTAGAGTGCAGGCTCAGTAGTTGTGGTGCATGGGCTTAGTTACTCCGTGGCATGTGGGTTATTCCCAGACCAGGAATTGAACCCATGTCCCCTGCATTGGCAGGTGGATTCTTAACCACTGTGCCACCAGGGAAGTCCTTGGTCTTGCTCTTTTAATCAGTCTGCCTTTAGTTGAAATGTTTAGATTATTTGTATTAATGTAATTATCAGTACGGTTGAATTTTAGTCTGCCACTTGCTAGTTGTTTTTCACTTGTATCATTTATTCTTTGTTTTTGTTTTCTTTTTCTGTTGCCTTCTTTTGATTATTTTTAGGGTTCCATTTTTTTCTTCTCTATTGACTTATTAGCTATACCTCTTTTTTATTTCTTTTTCTTCTTTTTTAAAAAACTTCATGCTAGGATTTATAATATGAAACTTTAATTTACCTCATATCTTTAAATATTGTTAGCCTACTTTACATATAGTAACTTTTAATAGTATACCTCCACTTTCCCCTACAACCTTTATCCTACTGTTGTAATACATTTTATTTCTGTATATCTTTTAAAGCTCAAAATATGTTTATTTTTCTTTAAATAATCAATTGCCTTTTAAAGATTTTAAAAAGTATTTTGTATTTATCCATGCATTTACCATTTCAGCCACTCTTTTTTAAAAAATTTATTTATTTTATTTTTGGCTGCGTTGGGTCTTCGTTGACACGCAGGTTTTTCTCTGGTTGCATTGAGTGGGGAGCTACTATTCCTTGTGATGCATGGGCTTCTCATCGTGGTGGCTTCTCTTGTTGTGGAGCACGGGCTCTAGGCACATGGGCTTCAGTAGTTGTGGCACACGGGCTCAGTAGCTGTGGCTTGCAGGCTCTAGAGAGCAGGCTCAGTAGTTATGGTGCACGGGCTTAGTTGCTTCAAGGCGTGTGGGATCTTCCCGGACCAGGGATCATTTCCTCAGTCGCTGAGGAACTCTTGTGTTGCGCAATGTCTGAGAACATTTGTTTAGTTTGTTTTTCCTAGCTTCCTTACAGCAGGACAGCATGTATGGTATCTGTTACTCTGTCATGGCTGGAAACAGAAATCTTCCTCAATAATTACAATTTTAAACATTTTGGGCTTTCCTGGTGGTGCAGTGGTTGAGAGTCCGCCTGCCGATGCAGGGGACGCGGGTTTGTACCACAAAAAAAAAAAAAAAAAAAAAAAAAAAAAAAAAGGCTCTCTTTCAGTTAAGCTTCTGCATGGTGCCTGTTACTAATTAAAAAATATAAAAACTGCTAACTTTGAAAAGAGTAGCACAAAGATTATATTAGTCACTCTCAAGCTTTTTCATACATTTTTTTTTCTGTTTGAATGAAATACTTATTTTTCAAATGAAAAACAATTAGTCACACATCAAATGCTACTGCGTCGATAACGTGCTTGTCTCTGGATCATAATAATAGGAATTATTTAGCCTGCAGCAACTGCCAGGCATCTATGACTGAGAATTTAATGACCCACCACAATGTAATTAAGTCCCTCTGCATTTTCTATGCCCAGATAAATTCTCTGTAAATTTCAAGATCCAGCTCCTATATTTCCACGGTCCCTTCCAGAATCATTCCAGCCACTCTAATTTTCCTTTCTCTGTGCTTCAAAGACACCATAGCCCTTACCCAACAATTTGCTTCTTGATCATATATAGTCCCTAATTTATTCAGCCAGTATTCACTGTGTGTATCTAATGCGCACACAATAGAGTGCTCTCAGTTGTCTTTTCTGAGAGCAAATCTTGTACTTTGGTTGCAAGGGTTCTTGGCACCTCCATGAGCAAACATGGAGTGGGTATTTAATAACTCTTTTTGCATTCACTGCCTCCAGCCCCCGTCCTAGAACTGGTTCTTTCTCCTACTACCTTAGCTCTTTAATTCTAGTCCTTCCCCTGGGCCTCTGTGTTCAGCAAACCATATTACCTCTCCGTTAATCATCAGCATTTTTAAGTTCTCAAAGTTATTCAGCACCTCCTCTTAATTTCTTCCTGTATCATTCTAATTCCTCTTCCAAAGCATAACCTCCTCCCGAACGATGTATATGGGTTTTGTCTACATTTAGCTCTTGGCTTTTATTCCCCTTTCTTCCTCTGCCTTCCTGTTCTGTTTCGTTGGTTCCTTAGATGTTGCTGTTCCTTTAGGGGAAACACACACACACACACACACACACACACACACACACACACACACACACACACACTGAACTTTCCCTCCAATGAGGAAAATCTTTTTAAAGTCCTTTATGTATTGAGTCCTTTATATATTGAGAATTCTTAACTGTATCAGTTATGATCTTCGTAACAGCCTCGCTGGAATGGCTTTAAACAATAAAGAAATGGTATTGTCTGAGGCAGTGAGACTCCTGGAGGAGGGACAGCCTCAGGCTGGTGGGTGTCCAGTTTGGGGAGGTTAGCAGGGCCTGGGGCCCTTCTCTCTCCTTGCTCTGCCTTCCTCAGCATATCACCTTGTATTCGAGAGGGCTCTTCCCGTGGGGACTGATGATTACATCACGTCTAGGCATCCAGACATCAGAGTCCCCGGGGGAGGAGCCCCTTCTTCTACTTCTTAACAGAGAGGACCTCTTTTCCAAAAGCTCTTGGCAGACTTCTTCTTATGCCTCATTGGGCCGAATTGGGTCACATGCTCCTTCCTTGATGTGCCAGCAAGGGGAATGGGACCTCCATAGTTGGCTTAGACCAGTGGTGTCAGTTATCAGCCAGGTGCCATGTGTATGTGGAATACCCTGGAAAGCTTTAAAAATCACTGATCCCTGATGCCCAGCCCCTCACCGTCCACTTGAATTGGTCTGGGCTGTATCCTTGGCATAGGGATTTATAAACATCTTCCGAGGTGGTACTAATGTGTAGCCAAGATAGGAGACCACTGTCTTAGACTCCTAAGGATTTACCCTGAGCTAAGTGGGGAGAGCTGGGGAGAAGTAGATATCAGAAAAAAAAAAAAAAAAAGGGCCAGGAAGGAGGGGAATGATTGTTGGGCTGGCAAAGAAATAATGTCTGCCTTGCCCATTCACCTCCTTTGAAAGCAAAGTATGTCCATTCATTCTTTTTTTTTTAAATTAATTAATTTATTTATTTATTTCTGTTTTGTGTTGGGTCTTCGTTTCTGTGCGAGGGCTTTCTCCAGTTGCGGCGAGCGGGGGCCACTCTTCATCGCGGTGCACGGGCCTCTCACTGTCGTGGCCTCTCCCGTTGCGGAGCACAGGCTCCAGACGCGCAGGCTCAGTAGTTGTGGCTCACTGGCTTAGTTGCTCCGCGGCATGTGGGATCCTCCCAGACCAGGGCTCGAACCCATGTCCCCTGCATTGGCAGGCAGATTCCCAACCGCTGTGCCACCAGGGAAGCCCCCGTTCATTCTTTCATTGATTTATTTCTTCTTTCAACAAACATTTATTGGGCTCCCACAATGATCAGGAGATGAGAAATCAAAGGGCACTGTTGAGGAATGAGAAAAAGTTGTATATCAAATAAAATAGGAAAAGTATACCTCCTCTGGGTAGATACGACCCCACAAGGCATGGAGCTTGATTCAGGAAGAGCAGGCTGGATTTCAGCCCTCCATTACCCGCTTGGCTGGGCATCCTCGTGCAGTGTACAGACTCATTAACTGCACAAGGAGGACTGAAGAAGACAAAGATAAACCAGACTCAGGTCCTGCCTGCCAGGACCTCAGACTAGAAGAGCGAAACACACAAGTAAATATACCAACTGCTTTTGACAGTTTATCAAGTTTATAAGGGGTGGCCAACGAAGGTAGAAGGCAACTAAAAGTTCTATCATTAGATTACATTCTTATGGCTTTTCGGGAGACACATGCTTTTAATGTGGTCTATTTTCTAAGTAGGAGAGTGACTATAGGTGCACCCCCTAATATAAGGCCATCTTGCATGGCAGTAATTCATTATGAGGTTGCCTTTAGAAACATTTTTCTTAAAAAAGAAAAAAGCCGGCACAATTCTTCACATAACTTTGCTCTGTTCTGAGAGTACCGTGCATGCATTTTTCGCCAATGAGAGCAGGCTGTGCTGTGCATCCTGAGCCTGTGAGCATGAGCCTCCTATAGCACAAGCTCTCAGCAGTGAGGGTCTCTGCATTCTCTTTGGTTGGGTGAGTTCTGCGAAGGGTGATGTCATTCCTCTGTGGCCTTTCTTTTTGCATCAAGTTTGTTTCTGGCAAGTAATCCTGACCCACAATGGCTGGCTTTAGAAGTAATAGGGCTGGACCCATTTCAAAGTAGCAAAAGAAAAGTGTCGTATTGGATTTCAGTAAGGACTAAAGGGGTCTTCAAGGCAGCAGTCCAGGAAAGGAGGATCAACAGGTGAGTAAGGATTGGTGGGAGTCCTCTGACTTGATGAAGGAAACCACAAACATCACTGCAGACCAAGGCGATTGGCCAACAGGAGGAAATTATGGTTGAAGAAAGTCCATGATGTCAGGGAATTTGGAGAGAAAGGACCAGCAATTCACAGTTGCTAATGCCCTAAACACAAGCGGGGACTTCCAGCAGCAGGGACCACTCATAGAACTGATTTGCCCGGCATTCTTTTTTTTTTTTTTTTTAAAATCTTTTTCGGGGTATAAATTCTTCACAATGGTGTGTTAGTTTCTTTCTCCTTTTGACTTACTTCACTCTGTATGACAGACTCCAGGTCCATCCACCTCACTACAAATAACTCAATTTCGTTTCTTTTTATGGCTGAGTAATATTCCATTGTATATATGTGACACATCTTCTTTATCCATTCATCTGTCGATGGACACTTAGGTTGCTTCCATGCCTGGCATTCTTATTTCCAGAAGTGCTACATGTAATATACACTGGAGATGATACTTTCAGCGCAGCAAGAAATAGTTCACTAGTTAACAGGGGTCTTAAAAAAAAAAAAGGAAAAGAGGCAGGGCATAGACAAGCTAAGTTTTGATAGGGACTGAGGAGCTGGGAAAGAAATCTGAAAAAACGCAGGCCACCAGCCACATAGGCAGAAGCTCAGGTAGCGGATTTTGGCTCAGTACAAGTCAATGTTTAAAAAAATGAACTGAGTGAGCTTATGAGGTAGGAATACTGGAAGTATTCAAGTAGTGTCGGTTTGACCAACACTCAAGGATGTTGTGGAAAGGATTTCTACATAGGTTAGGAGGCTGGGCTAGATCCGGGGTTCTTAAACCTTTTATGGTCAGGTGCCTCCGAGAACCTGAAGAAAGGTAAAGACCTTTGTTTTCCTCTGAAAATTCGCATGTCCGTTGAACTGATTATGTACAGCTGCATTATAAATCACTCCCAAGAACTTAGTGGCTTATTATCTCACAGTTTCTGTGGGTCAGGGATTCAGAAGCAGCTTAGCTGGGTGATTCTGGCTTATGAGGTTAAAGTCGAGAGGTTGACCAGAGCTGCAATCATCTAACACAGTGGCTCTCAACTGGGGGTGACTTTGCCCCCCGGGGACATTTGGCAATGTCTGGAGACATCTTTGATTATCACCAAGAGTATGTTGTGTGTGCTATTGGCATCTAGTGAGTGGAGGTCAGAGATGTTGCTAAACCTCCCATAGCACACAAGAGAGCTCTCCACACAAAAATGATCCCCAAATGTCAATAGTGTTGAAGCTGAGAAGCCCTGGTCCACAGGCCTGACTGGGTTTGGAGGAGCCCCTTCTGAGGTTGCTCACTCTTGTGGCTAGTGAGGGCTGCAGTGTCCTCACAACATGGCGGCTGGCTTCCCCCAGGCGGACAGAGAGGTGTCAAGGAGGGCCGGTATGAAGCCCCTTTATGACTGTTTTTCTGGAAGTCTCTGAATACAGCCCACAAGGAAGGGGAGAGTAGTTACCTTTCACTGTTTGAGGGGAGAGTTATCAAAGAATTTGTGGGCATATCTTAAAATCAACACACCCACATACAACAAAATTTTACATGTCAAAGTTGAGGTTTCTCAGATTCCGCAGCCCCTCCACAGAATCCCTAAGTTAAAAACCCCTCAGATTCCTTCCAACTCCAATAGATATAATCTAACAACCCGTGATGAGGAAATCTGCAAGGACAGGTGAAACTGGCAAAGCAACAAAACAAAACAAAACCAAACCAAACAAAAAACAAAATAACCCTCCAGCCATAGTTCAAGCTCCTGTTTTCACATTATGCCTTTTCTTACCTCCTTCTGGGTTTTCAGTCCAAGGTCCTTACAATTTACTGTGTTACATTCCATTTCATTCTAAATACACTGTCACACGATTTCGTTCTAAAGCAGAGCAGAGGTGCTGGGCCACTGACATTTACAGATAGGAGAGCTGAGACTCCATTTCAACAGAAAGCTTGGCTGGGATTTCAAGACCTTCCTCCCATGAGACATAAAACAAGTAGGACTATTAACGTTGCAAGTAAAGGTAGCTCTCATTGTCTATCAGAGAAAATGAAGGACAGCAGGTTAAGTGATACACTCAGGTCCATTCACGGATTTCCTGACACCTTAATTCCAGTCCATTAATTTATTTGCTTTCCATTAAATACAAGCAACTTCCAAGAGAGTGGTTCCAAGAGAATAAGAAAGATTCCTTCGAATAAGAAAGAACAGAATATATATATATTTTTTACTAGATTTTTTAAAGATTTTCTGCAAAATCATTTCTTGGTAACAATTTTCTGTTTTCAGAACAGAGAGGCTTACAGTCTTCTGGATATAAAATGGCATTTTCAACCCAGTGCTTTGGTAGATCAAAGCGGGTAAAACTCTAATATACTCGGTTGCCTGCCCTTGAAATACCTCAGCTGAGCCCCTTGGGGCAAAATATCAGTGGAGCAAAGGGGTTTTAACAACAGGGTCCAAGTGTTTTTCCTGGCCTGGAAATGCTGCCGATTTTGTTTCTTGCTGCCCCTTTGATCACCTTTGGAACAAGCAGGGGCTGTGACCAGAACAGTCAGGCTCAGGCACTGGGGTTTCCTCAGAGATCTGAGTTTTAATGGGAGGTGCTGGCAAAACCAGGTCTGTGGGAGGGGGCCTCCCTTTGTTGCAGGAAGGGGACCCCTTCCAGGGCCCGAGAGTGGGCTCTTGTCTAACGCTTGGAAATGAATTGTCCGAGGAGACACTCGTGCTGACAAAGTGAGAGACTGTATTGGGAAGGGGACCCCCGGGCAGAGAGCAGCAGGGTGAGGGACCGCAGGAGAAGTGCTCTGCCACGCGGCTCGCAGACTTGGGTTTCATGGTGATGGGATTAGTTTTGGGTTGTCTCTGGCCAATCACTCTGACTCAGGGTCCTTTCTGGTGGTGCACACAACCGCTCAGCCAAGATGGATTCCAGCGAGGAGGATTCTGGGAGGCTGGTAAGACATGTGGACAGGTGTCTCCTCTCTCTCGTTTTGACCTTTCCCGATTCTTCTGGTTGGTGGTGGCTTGTTAGTTCTGTGCTTGTAACCAGGATCTCCTGTCGTAAAATAACTCATGCAAGTTGTTGCTGTCTTTGCCTGGCCCGGGCGGGCGGTTTCAGTCAGTGTTTCCCCTAACACCTTCACAGGCCCTCTTGGGATGGAAGTGGACAGTGTTTGTGGCATGAAGGCACCATGGAAAATGGACAAGGAGCCCACTCCTCGGGCACCAGATACCACCTGTTGATCTCTTGTACACGGGAAGTTAAGCCTCTGTGTGTCCTCGCCACGGGGGCACCCGCTGCTCCCCAACTGAATTGCGGGCACAATTCATCACCAAGGCCTGCAGGGCCCGGCAGGTTAACCGGACACACAGCATGGTAAAGGGGGCGGTCCCCATTGTTTCATATACTTCCTGAAATCTGTAGGATGAGTGATAGATAAGTTGGCAGTGTTTCATTCATGCCGTAAAGAGATGACAACTACAAAGAGACATTGTCAACCTAGTTGAAAGTACCTATGGTCTTGCATTTTGTATAAAAGCCAATCAGAAAAAAATATTTAGTTTTTTCTCTTAAAAATTACAAAAAAAATATGGAGTGAGATTTTTAAAAATTAATTCTTTTCCTCTATTTTAAAATGAAATATAGTTGTTTCAACGTGTTGATTTTTTCTTTGAAGCACTTAGAATAGAACCAGGCAAATGAAACATACTATATCGTGTTTGTTAAATAAATGAGTAAACAATGAAGGTAACATAGACAAACTTAAAAGATGACGTACTAGGAAGAAGTATCTTTGACCTCTAAAAATTCAACAAGTTACTATCTGGGTGTTAAACCAGCCTTGCTGAGCTTCACTTAGGACGTGGGATTTATAATGTGAAGGGGAGTTTTGCTGGGGACTCCACTCTGGACTTGCCATTGCTCAGGCCCAGAGTCCTCTGGGTCAGGACCACCAGCCCCCCACCCGGAAGTCTTCCCCCCTCTGCAGGAGGCCTTGACCCGGCCGCCCCCTTCTACCCCTTAGAGGGCTGAGGAGGACCATCCCGACCTCCCTGCTTCCCTTTTTCTTGCTGCTATCAAAGGCAAGCATGCAGACCCGTTTCCATTTCAAGAGTTTTCTTGCTAATCATTATGAGAGCAGGCAACTGCCAACAGGGCCGATGTGGGGAAGTTCCCGAGGTTCCAGAACCTTACCAAGGGCTTACCTCCACTCCACAGTTCCTCTCTCCCTTACCCTTTTTTTTTTTTAAATGTATTTATTTTATTTATTTATTTTTGGCTGTGTTGGGTCTTCGTTGCTGTGCACGGGCTTTCTCTAGAGGTAACATAGACAAACTTAAAAGATGACGTACTAGGAAGAAGTATCTTTGACCTCTAAAAATTCAACAAGTTACTATCTGGGTGTTAAACCAGCCTTGCTGAGCTTCACTTAGGACGTGGGATTTATAATGTGAAGGGGAGTTTTGCTGGGGACTCCACTCTGGACTTGCCATTGCTCAGGCCCAGAGTCCTCTGGGTCAGGACCACCAGCCCCCCACCCGGAAGTCTTCCCCCCTCTGCAGGAGGCCTTGACCCGGCCGCCCCCTTCTACCCCTTAGAGGGCTGAGGAGGACCATCCCGACCTCCCTGCTTCCCTTTTTCTTGCTGCTATCAAAGGCAAGCATGCAGACCCGTTTCCATTTCAAGAGTTTTCTTGCTAATCATTATGAGAGCAGGCAACTGCTAACAGGGCCGATGTGGGGAAGTTCCAGAGGTTCCAGAACCTTACCAAGGGCTTACCTCCACTCCACAGTTCCTCTCTCCCTTATCCTTTTTTTTTTTTTAAATGTATTTATTTTATTTATTTATTTTTGGCTGTGCTGGGTCTTCGTTGCTGTGCACGAGCTTTCTCTAGTTGCGGTGAGCGGGGGCTACTGTTCATTGCGGTGCGGTGGCTTCTCGTTGTGTAGCATGGGCTCTAGATGCGTGGGCTTCAGTAGTTGTGGCACACGGGCCCAGTAGTTGTGGCACATGGGCTCAATAGCTGTGGCTCACCGGCTCTAGAGCGCAGGCTCAGTAGTTGTGGCACATGGGCTTAGTTGCTCCACGGCATGTGGGATCTTCCCGGACCAGGGCTCGAACCCGTGTCCCCTGCATTGGCAGGCGGATTCTTAACCACTGCGCCACCAGGGAAGTCCTCTCCCTTATCCTTAATCAGCTGGCAGAGCTCACCGATCCCCGCCCCTTGGAGTCCACCTTTGACCACGTAAACCTTTTCCTCTGTAAAACGCAACTTCCCAGTCAGAAAAGTGCAGAAAAAGGAGTGCCCCTTTGTCTCTCCCCAGTGGGCAGTTATAACCCACTCCGGGGGGTGAGGCCTGGAAAACGGTTTCTTAGAAAATAAGGCCTGCGGCAGTCCTGCAGGTCTGTGCTCTGGGAGTGAAGGCCCGAGCATTTTTTTTTTTTTTTTTTTTTTAGATGTTGGGGGTAGGAGTTTATTAATTTATTTATTTATTTTTGCTGTGTTGGGGCTTCGTTTCTGTGCGAGGGCTTTCTCTAGTTGTGGCAAGCGGGGACCACTCTTCATCGTGGTGCGCGGGCCTCTCACTATCGCGACCTCTCTTGTTGCGGAGCACAGGCTCCAGACGCGCAGGCTCAGTAGTTGTGGCTCATGGGCCTAGTTGCTCCGCGGTATGTGGGATCTTCCCAGACCAGGGCTCGAACCCGTGTCCCCTGCATTGGCAGGCAGATTCTCAACGACTACGCCACCAGGGAAGCCCAATGCCCGAGCATTTTGGAGGTGAACAGCCCTGGCTAGGGTGCCTGAGGAGCTGGCCTTGGAGGGGAGGCACCAGAAAGCCACCCACAGGTGCCCGCACACCTCAGCCACAGTGCCTGCTGTCTCGGGCTGAGGGCACCCAGGGTCTGTCAAGGGGAAAATGTAGAAAAGACTTAGGGGACCCAGGACCAGTGCTTATCTGTGGTAAAGAGCAGGAATAATGAGAGTGTGACAGGGAGGTTGACTTCCCAACTATATTAAAAAGATTTATTGTTTCTATTACCTGATTATAAAGGCTTATTGTGGGAAAATGTGAAAAACCTCAAAGATAAAACCTACCTGTAAGTCTACCATGTAGAGACTGCTACTTTTACATTTTGGGGTTTTCTTCTCAATCCTCTTTTTTCTAGGCATGTATATTTTCATTTTTTCTTATAGAATTGCATCATGTTGTAGAATATAGCTTTTAAAAATTTAATTTGTGAATTAAATTTTAAATCTAATTTCAATTTTAATGAGATGAATATATGTAGATAGTGTGATAAGCAAATGAAATGTTTAAAGGCAAGTTTGTTTTAAAGTGAAATGTCTTGGGGCTTCCCTGGTGGCGCAGTGGTTGCGCGTCCGCCTGCCGATGCAGGGGAACCGGGTTCGCGCCCCGGTCTGGGAGGATCCCACATGCCGCGGAGCGGCTGGGCCCGTGAGCCATGGCCGCTGGGCCTGCGCGTCCGGAGCCTGTGCTCCGCGATGGGAGAGGCCACAACAGTGAGAGGCCCACGTACCACAAAAAAAAAAAAATAAATAAATAAATAAAAATAAAGTGAAATGTCTTTAAGCAAGTTGAAATGTTTAAAATTGACAGAGGTGGCTGAGAGGAGGGAGTGTTGGGGGCTGGGGGGATGGGAAGTGCTCAATGTTGACTCTCAGGGGACTTTCCAAAGCCATGTGGTCCCTGCTGCTGTGGCTACACAAGTCACAACTATATCAGGCACTGATGTAAGTATGCCACACCTCTAACTCATGGAAACTAAAGAGATAAAAATTACCCCAAGGGCTTCCCTGGTGGCGCAGTGGTTGAGAGTCCGCCTGCCGACGCGGGAGACACGGGTTCGTGCCCCGGTCCGGGAAGATCCCACGTGCCGCGGAGCGGCTGGGCCCGTGAGCCATGGCCGCTGGGCCTGCGCGTCCGGAGCCTGTGCTCCGCAACGGGAGAGGCCACGACAGTGAGAGGCCCGCGTACCGCACAAAAAAAAAAAAAATTACCCCAAGCCCTGAGAACAACTCCAAGAATAGGTACTGTGATCCCTACCTACAGATGAGGAATATGAGGCACAGAGAGGTTTAGTAACCTGTCCAAGGTCACTTCAAGCCCAGGCAGTGTGGCTGGAGAGCGTACTCTCCTCCCCTGGGCTTGGGCTGTGGGCTCACCACGCCAGGCCTCCTGCCCTTCAAGCTACAAGGGTTCAGAACAGTCACAGTAGCCTCCTACGTTTGGGCAAATCCAGTGCTTGCTTCATCTCAGGCATCAGTGGCTCCATCCCTCTCGTCCCCTCATGCAGAGCGCAGGCTCAGATGCTCCCTCTGACTAACCTGATTCGTTAGTCTCTATGGCTTCTCTCTGTCTCATTTCTCCAAGCAGGAGCCACACCAGCAGGGAGCAGACTGTGTCTGGCCTCACACAGTCATCATGCATTTCACTGTTCATTGGCCCTTTTCCCAGAGAGGCCCTGGTGGCACTCTGTAGGGATGTGAGGGTGAGCTTGTCAGATATCAGGGTACCTGGATGAGTACGCAAGCCCCAGAAGGAGAGGGCCAGCCCAGCAGAAATGTGACAGTCGGGAACACAGGCGGGGAATTCGGGCCCAAGAGCCTGCACTTGGGTCCCCTTGCTGCACATGCTGGGGTGGGGAACAGTCCTCCACTTGTCTGGCTCAAGAAAAGAGGAAGGCTTACGATAAAGTTTCAGAGGATTTGGGAGTCCAAAGGAAGGAAACAGAGGGGATCTGGATCTGTGGGACACAGGAAGTGGGAAGTAGAAGGTCAGGAGCTGAGGTCTTCTCTTCCATTTTAGGTGTGGGCCCTGTGACTTCTCTGGAACTCTGCTGGGCACCTCCCTTCCCTTTTGTGACTTCCACGAGCTCTTCATGCAGAGTCCAAGTTGGTTCCCAGATCCATGTCTGCATAATGACATCTCAGCTCTAGTTTTCACCACTGAGGGGCAAGAGGTTATTATCATTATTTAATCGACTGCTATTTCAAAATCAACTTCACTGAGGTGTAACGTAATAACAATAAGATACATCTGTTTAAAGTGTGCAACTCAGTGACTTTGACACCGCAGTCAAGATACATAACATTTCCATCACCTGAAAAGGATTCTGTGGAGGAGCAATCATTGTTTCCTTTGTACAAATTACTGAACACATTGGGCATCAGTTGCTGGCCTTGGGTTAGGTGAAGGGGGTTGTCACTTGGTCCACCCATTCAGCAGGATTTGTGTAGGGGTCAGGCAATGAAAGGCATGTGTAGAATAGTCATCTACTAGCTGTATGACCTTGGACAAGTTACTTAGCCTCACTCTGACTGTTTCCCATCTGTAGACCATGGATAATATCTACCTCACAGGGTTGGTAGGAGGATGAAATTAAACAGTGTGCAAGAGGATGTTAGGATTGAAATTCAGGTGGAGATTCCAAAATACAATGTGCAAAGGAAACAGTCTGAGAAGGGTTTTATGACTCTTAGAACCTTCAGCGAGGTCGGGGATATAAAGGAAATCAGCGTATGGAAGGGGGAGCATCTTGTAAGAAGGCTATCTTAGAAGAAAGCTGTGCCGAGAGCCCATCCTCCTCCCCCAGGAAGGGGAAGTGGGGGGCTTGTCTCCTCGGAAGGTTTATCTGGAACCCCTCTGCTGGGGGCTTGGTGGACTGGGGTCCGTCTCCCACCAGGTAAAGATAGGACAGATTGAGTGCTTTGCAGGAGAGGTTGGGGAGTGCCACTGCAGTGGGATTGGCCAAGCTCCTAGAGACAGTCAGGGCAGGGGATGGTGGGGGACCAGGGGGAGTGCAGCGGGGGGTCCTCTCAGGGCCTGTCCAGTGGGGCTGCCTGTGTGCGGGGAGGAGCCTGGCAGCAGAAAGCTGGAGGTGAGCGTCTGATTGCTAAGCCTGCCCAGGCGACCACAATAGACACGCACCCGGGGACCCCCTGCAAAGACGAAGAACGCACCCTAAGAAAGAGCCAGTGTCACATACCTCCCAGAGCCAGATTAAGCAGGTGCCAGTGTAGGGGAGACCTTTCCCAGCCCTCAGCCTTTGCTCCCCTTCACCTCCCTGGGGCCCTGAAACTAGCCAGAAACTCAGACAGGAAGAAGAGAGGCCGATAAGTAGAGAACAACTGTGTCCCTTTCCTGCCACAGGCCTCCAGCCTGAAGTAGGCCCAACGGAGCCGAGGAAGGGAGAAATGGTAATGCTAAACCAAGTCCGGAGATTTGATTGTTATCTTGGACTCGGCATTCCAATCGCTGAGTCAAAACGGTTTGAATCTTGGAGTCACCATGGGGTGTAAAAGACCATCTGTCTTTAGAGAGGGAAGCGTCAGAGGGCCTGCCTGCAGGATTGTCTTCTGGTGGCAGCAGAAAGCTTCCTTCACTGAACAATTTTAAAAGGGCAGTAGGAGAAAAAGAAATGTTTCTGATCACAAGCTGTGCTTGTTCAGCATAGTGTAGATAAGGTGTGTTTTGTTTGGCAGGGGCGATAGGTGTGTTTCTGCAGGAATTGCCACAAGCCAGGGCCTGCCAGGAGAAGGTCCCTGCACTGGGGGTAATTTGGGGGTTAACCAAGGAGACCAGGCTGCAGTTCACCAGGTTCAATGCAGCTCTTGGTGCCCGTGGCCCACAGGCCCTTGTCCCTAGGGAGTCACTAACCCTTCCCTGGGAGATCTCCTCCGATTGTCACAGCCAGTTGGAGCTGTTTCCAGTGGCTGCCCCACCCCAGGAAGGAATGGAATCACCACGAGTACAATTGAAATCCAGTACCCGCTCAGATGAAGGATTTCAGCTCCAGACAAGCAGGGCAGGACCATCCTCTGGGCAAGGACACTGAGGTTCAGAGCAAAAAAAAATAAAGCTAAGGAGGAAAAGAAAAACTTGGTGGTCCCAGGGCTTTCTAACCTTGACCTCCACAGTGTCATCGAAGCCTGACTTTGTCTGTGAGATGAACACTAAGTACTGCCATTTAAACTATTCTGGTCAACTGTTTCTATTTTCATGATGGTCTGCATCTTTCTTCACGAAAATCACAGAATGTTAGAGCAGCTGAGTGAGCCTTAGTGCTTCTCCACAGCTGCAGTTCTGGAAAAGCCTTGCATCCACAGACTGCTGAGAATCTGGTGGGTTCTATGGACTCACTGCCCAGAAAAAAGTGTGCCTGGGCCTCAACTCCCTTCCCATATACTTCCCAGGGACTGACATGCACTCGGCCACCATTCTTGACCCCCTTGGTCCTTGCTGGTAGAGCCCACTTCCCTCTAAACAGGCTGAAAACACCAGATATTCCATGTCTAACCTCCCTTATAGCTGTGTCCCCACCCTTGCCAATGAGACTGGTCTACGAGGAGCAATGGAGAAAAGTCTCTTTCTGGTAAAAAGAGAAGGATGAGGGGGCAACCCTCTCCTTTGGAGGTTGATGTTAGGAGTCCGGCTGCCATCCTGCAACCGTGAAGGGAAAGCCAAGAGAAATACAGAGCTGAATTACTCAGTCCTGCCACTGACCGCTTCTTGACAGAGATTACATATGTCCTTATGGTTGGAGCAGCTGTTAGTTGGGCTTTCCTTTTCTTGTCGCTGAAAGCAGCCGTTGACACAGTGGATTCCCTGATGACCATCCAGCATCTTCTAAGAATTCACAGACCCAGCTTAGGAAGCCATGAACTAGAGGCTGGTCTCATCATTCTAGCGATGTCTTCTCAGGTCCTCAACTTCTTCCAGTGACTGAGCATCAGCTCACAGAGAGGCAAAGGCAGGCCGGATCACAGATCTCCAAGCCACACTGGGCTGTCTCTTAATCTTCTGAGGGAATTTGTATTCAAGGCAGTCTTCGTATATGGTGGATGATGGATAAGAAACATCCTGCTGGAAAATACAGGTTCTCAACCTGCTCGATTCCAACCTTTGTTGGGAACTTGGGACAGTCTCCCCTCTCTGACACTGTTTCCACATCTGCTACTTCATGCTACCTTGTCTTAAGGGACTGTATGTGAAATTGCAAAAGTAGGTTCTTGTTTGCATCTGTGGTTAATTTCTTCCTGATCACAGTCCTTCCAAGGCATCAAAATGCAGCCCATCAACCAGAAGTGATTCCAGAGATGAACAGGAAGCTAAGGCTTTCTTCTTTCATTTTGACCAAGAGAGCAACCAGGGGTAAGCGTGCCCAGGGCAGGAGCTGGTGTCATCACCTGCTTCTCACCGTCCTCCTGGCTTGTCCCCAGCACCTCGCAGCCTTGACTGCCTGCTGGCTCTACAGTTCGGGGTCTTGTTGGTTCAGAGAAACAAAATCCTTTAAAAATTATATTTCTGGAATGCCTGTAAAGCGCTAGGCAGACACACAGATCACAACAACTCAAAGCTTTGTTATTGGCTCCGAACCAAAGTTGCACACTAGCTTATTCAAATCTAAAAAGCCTAGCCTGGTCTCTGGGTGAGCACCACATGGCTAAAATTAGCCTGGCCATCTGCTGAGACAGCAGCTGGGCTATTCTGAGCCCCAGCAGGCCTGGCTGGAAGTGGGGCTGGCCCTGGGTGGGGGGGACACTGTTGGAGAGTCTGTCCCTTTACAGTTAAGGTGGGTGACGGGGAGGGACGGGAAGATGCATCCACACGGAGGGGAGGCCAGTGTCACTGCGAGGTTTCACAGGAGATTGGCAATGTGGGCATAAGGTCACCTTTATAGTCTTGGGCTCTTCCTCCTGACTGTCCAACGGCTCCCAACGAGCACAGGATTTGTTTTCTTTGTCCTGGTCCCTGGTTTCTCGTTTTTTACCTGGAGCTTCCTGTTTTGACTCCTACCCCAGCAAAGGCATTCTCCAGGATTTCAGCAATAATGGCCAAGATTTACTGAGGGCCTATCAAGGTCAGGAACCACGCTAAGTACTTTACAGGAATTAGCACACATTCTCAGAGCAACTCAGAGGTAGGTACCAAAAGATTTCAGGGATTCAGAATGGCTTGATTCATCTTTCTGCGGTGAAGAGAAAGAGCCCTGGTTGAAAGGGCTCAGATGACCCTGGGAATACAGGGGCTCTCCCCTTTGGGCTCTTCCCCCAAGCTGAGCCCATCATCGGTTCTCTAGAGGGGGCAACAGTAACCCTCAGAGTTCGGGATCCACTGAGCTACATACGGGGTGGGGAGCTTGGGGGTACAAATGTAACCTATATTGACATTTATAGATACTTCATAAACAAGAGTCCAGTTTTATATTTATAGCCATTCTAACCCAACATCTCAGATCCTAGACTCAGGCCAATTAGGCCAGTTGTCTCCAGCCCCCTATCTGGTTGCTTCAACCATTTCTGTACTTGGCCATAAAGCCACAGTTGTTACCTGTAGCTTCCTTCTTCAACTGTCCATTGCCTATTTCTTCTGCCCTCAGCCAGAACTGTAGCTGATGTTTTTGACCTGGTGAAGTGCCCAAACCTTCGTTCCTGCGGGTCTGAGTCCTCAAAAGCCCCGCCACTGTCATGAGCTGCTGACTTCCACTGACCGCCCCCCCCGTGAACGCGGTGATGCTGAGAAGCGCCTGGGCTGCAGACACCGTCCTCCCGCCTCTGCGGTCCAGCATCCCTATTTCCCACTTGGTAATCAGTCACTCCAGCCAGTAGAGGAACCCCTTTCTCTGCTTGTGGGGACGGTGGCCTTTCAGGAGCCCCAAACAGCCAGGTGGCAGCCTTATCTTCTAATTCATTGGAACCACTGTTGTGGCCCCTAGGGAAGCATGTCTCCCTCAGGACCTTGGACTTCCAAACCAGCAGAGCTCCAGGGGAAGTCATATGTGCCAAGAGCCAGGAGCTACTCCCACTCCACCCCTTGCTTCCCAGACCATAGACTGGTCTCTGATCTTAAGCATATACTGGGATTGGGATTGACACATACACACTACTATATAGAAAATAGATAACTAAGGACCTACTGTATAGTGCAGGAAATTCTACTCGATATTCTGTAATGGCCTATATGGGAAAAGAATCTAAAAAGAGCGGATATATGTATGACAGATTCACTGCGCTGTACATGTGAAACTAATAGAGCGTTGTAGATCAACTCTGCCCCAATAAAAATTACAAAGAAGAAAAAAAAGCATATTCTGGGGCCTAGAAGCTCGAGCCCCATCCCCTCAGGGTGCTGCCTCACAGCCGAACCGTCAGAAGCCATTCCGCCTTCAGTCAGGCCACTTCCGAGGGACGGCGACCGTGGCAAAACCCGTGGACTCACGGGCACGAGCCCACTGCTGCACGCACCACCTGTGCTGAGATGAGCCCCTCGCCCAGAAGCAAGGCTGCGCAGACAGCATGGTGGTGGCGCGGGGCTAACGTCCAGGTGTCCCCATCACCAGCACCGTCCACCAGTCGGCAACCTCTTACCTGAGGAAAACGTTTGCAGGCCCTATTTTCTTTTTACTTCTCAAAACGAGTCTCCCCAAATCTACCTGCTTATAACCTAGATCCTGGCTTGGCTCTGCTCTCTTAAGCCAGAGAAATGGGCAAACTGAGGCTGCTGTCCAATCTTCCAGGCAGAGGTTCAAAACTGGCTATTAACCCCCAGTAAGTCACAATATAAAAGGCCTTGTTTGAAGAGGCAGAAACACTATTCCTTAAAAAAACAACTCCCGATCTTTGGGGAGTTGAAACACAGAATTGAAGGGGAAGGAACTGAGGCCCCTTTGGAAATGTGAAATCCTCAAGCACCCTGGTGACAAGGAGCCGAACAGGTTGGAGATAACCACTCCTGATATTCAGATCTCTGTGGAGAGAAGACACGAGGTGGAAGAGCTTTCAGCGTGAACACTGAACACACGGAGCACACACCCTGCACACGCCACAGGCTTCACTCAGGGGACTCGCTAAAAGCACAGTGCTTTGTGGTTCACCCCAGCGCAAAGTTCCAGTCATGTCACTACAGCAGCTTCACAGGAGTCCTCTGGGCTGTCAGAGATGTTCTCAGCCTCCAAGAGACAGCGGCGAGAGAGAGGAGCCAACGCCAAACCCATTGGTTAACGCATCGGATCAATGGGGCTGCTTCTGTTCAGCAAGTTTAAACCTGGGGCGTGCGCCTACACCGTGTGCAACGGCGTGGACCGAAACGTGAGCCAAGTGCTGCCTTGGGCAGACGCGGCTGTCGCGCAAGGGCATCTCCAGGCAAAGGCAGGAGGGCTGGCGGCTCCCAGGAGAGGCTGAGGGCAGTACCTCGTCTCACCGAGCACCCTGTGCTTCTGTTATGATTTAAATTTTAAACTAACTGTGCACATTTTCACTGCTACCTGGAATTTTTATAAAGTGAAGAAAGAAAACCAAAATATGAATACTGAATCATAACATGGCAGGTTCTCTCTTTTACAAGAAAAATACGGAATCAGAGATGTGAATCTCTCTTTAAGAAAGAAATTAGTTTTGATTACAGAGAACCTATTAAGCAATCACTCCAACCTAAAAATACTGTCTAATCAGGTGAGGGTAATTGCCTTTCTCTGTGCTGATAAAAAAGGCGAAGAGGGCTTCCCTGGTGGCGCAGTGGTTGAGAGTCCACCTGCCGATGCAGGGGACGCGGGTTCGTGCCCTGGTCCGGGAGGATCCCACATGCCGCGGAGCGGCTGGGCCCGTGAGCCATGGCCGCTGAGCCTGCGCGTCCGGAGCCTGTGCTCCGCAACGGGAGAGGCCACAACAGTGAGAGGCCCGCGTACCGCAAAAAAAAAAAAAGGCGAAGAATACAGAATATTCAGGATCTATGGAGCCTGAGAGAACTACTGAATGGCTGGCTGATCAGGAGAGACGCCCTCAGGTCAATGGTGCTAAGGATTTTCATCAAAATTTAAGGACACTGAAAAAACACAAAGACTCTGTTATCAAGTTGATTTGCCCGTATCTGAAATCCGACACCCTAACTTGGGTTTGTGTGGCCCTCAAAGTTTGCTGACTGCAGAAAGTCAGAAACATGCCTATGACGGGATACAGCCACAGTTCCTAAACTGCACCTGCCATTGTAATCACTAAAATGTAGCTCAGCTCAGAGAAAATGCGTTTTTCTTCTTTCCTGTCTGGAATGATGTCTGTCCTTTGTTGCTCTGACCAAAGATTCCGGTGCAACTCTGGGTTTGAGACAACAGTTCATTCTGCTGCCTTCTCTTGCCTGTGACTCTACCTTCTGGCCCACACTTCCTGTTCTTCTCTGTAAAAGGTCAAAAATGTCATAAGATATCATCCTGGCTTTCAGGGAACTTAAATGTAAATATTTGATAAGCACCACACTCAAATATACAGTAGTAGCATGAGGCAATACAGTATATGTAAAATGGTACTCCACAGAACAGAACAACATGCTGACACGTGTTTTATCACCACTAAGTATCTGATAAACTGAAGAAAAAGAAGAATGCCCTCCTATGCTTGGTTTTCTGTCACTCAGACACGGCACTCCTACTGGGCACTGCCGCTTGTTGCCTGGAACATTCTGTGGTTTCATAGATACGGGTACAAACAATCCCCCTACAGTCTTTGTAGACCTTGCACTGTGAAGATGAAAAGATCTGCACTCAGAATGAGACCAGACACACAATACACAAGTACAGAAGCCATTTCAATTTTAATTCAGAATTACTATTAGCCCTTTGGTATTTTGGTGATATAGTTTTAAGTCAGAAGACAAAACTGTTGAGAGGAAAGTTGAGAATTTCAAATGCAACTTAAAATTACTACACTACATATTCTGAGAGCTGCCACGTTCCAGTGTCTCTAGAAAAGAAAAGCACTTTTCGTTTCTGAGAAATTGTTCATGTTCCTCCCTTTGGTCTCCCCACACTCCTCACCAAACACCACCAACAAAAAGCTAAAAGGATGACAACAAATGCAAAATAAAAAAGGAAATTTAAATAGTATGAAATTAGTTTTTATTTTAACCTCAAAATAAATGCTTAACATTTTTCCAAAACTAAAGATGAACACTTAGAAATAAGGGTGGAAGATTATTTTTTCCTTCCCTGGGGAAACCAGTAAGGCAGACGTTCTAACGTGGCTTGCAAGGTTCTTTCATTGGACTAGTCTAGACACACAGAAAAACCCTCCCCAACTTTTCCTCTATTGTTAGGTGTACCTACCAGGGTTATGGCTGGCAGGAGAAAAACCCAAAGCAACCCCCGGCCCCACCCCCCCCCAGCAACACAAACAAGGGATTTGAAAAGTTGGGAGAATCATTTAACATGTGACCTAGCGTTCATATAAAATCCCTTCTAAGGAGGTTTAGTGAAGGTGCTATCCCTCAGCAACTCAGCTGAAGTTTCTGGTCAGTCGGTACAAAGCACGTCAGGTGTGAACCGCAGTCACTAGGCTGCCACGCCTCACAGCTCACCACAGGGAGGTCTTAAAGTTGAACTTCAGCTTCAGCAGATACTTCAGACTGACCTGAGCAATATCATAGACAATGTACCTGGAGGGGAAGCATGTCAAGGTACAAACGGTTCCACGCGGAGTGCGCTTGCTGCCCCTAAGCCGGCCTGCTGGCCACACCCTGCAAACCCTCATTTGCGGGGGGGGGGTGGTCAGGTCTCTCACCCCAACCAGGGAGACCACTGGGGGGAACTCTTCACCATGAGACACACAACAGGATAGTCTCTAGCCAGCCCCTGCTGCGTATCAGTGACTCCACAGCCCCAGAACATTCCTTTGGGCTCACACAGCACACTCGTAAAAGGATACTCGTTATACAGTAGACAGGTGTCGTTAACACCAGATGAAATCCCAGTCCCAAGAGGAACCTCTACACCATCCATAGTAATACTAGCTGAAGGGTCAGGGGTAGTTTTGCCTAAACCTGCAAAACAGAAGGCAGAAGTGATATGATTTGTGGCAACAGATGTTGAAAATGCTCCAGAGAGATGAGATCTATGTGTTCATTTAAAAGACACACAAATCCCATCTCACACTGCATCCTTCTTGCAGACATAAAGCTGTACGTATATTATCAAGTCCCAGGATATCAGCCTTAACTGATTTTCATAAGCATAGTAGTGCCCCTGCCCCTCTTTCTGTTGAGCAGAATTCCAAAGCCCTCGCTTCAACTAGTCAGTAGGAGGTCCTAATCATCACGGGCTATGAGCTGCATCAATTCAAGAAGCTCCAGGTACCACTATGCCACCAGAGGTCCCTCAATGCTGAAGCTAAGAGTCAGGTTAAAACCCAGAGCCAGTGCACCTGGTTACTGGAGCTCCAACCAGGACTCTTCTGGCTTTGGGGGAAAGAAAGCCCCCTCCCTGCGCCGTCCAGGGTGCCTGGGGCTGCAGCAGCAAGTTTCTGAAACACATTACCTTTGACACTGTGCTTGCCCTTGGGTAACTTGCTGATATGCGAAGCGTGCTTCAGTTCATACCTATTTACGAGAAGACATGTTCAGAAGAGCCTCCAAGGTCACTGGGCTCTCAAAACAACAGTATGACTAGCAGGGCAAGGCCACGGGAGCTGCTGAGATAAACACTCAGAGAACCCAGTCCACCTTCCCTGCTAGGAACTCCCTCCTTCTCTGGTTCTAGAAACTGAAGGTGCAGCCCCTTTTGAACGGTTTATGCCCATGATCCCTGCCAAGGGGCCGCTTTCAGGAAAGGGCC
Organism: Physeter macrocephalus; assembly: GCF_002837175.3. NCBI lineage: Eukaryota > Metazoa > Chordata > Mammalia > Artiodactyla > Physeteridae > Physeter > Physeter macrocephalus. The sequence continues at coordinate 24,233,462 of NC_041217.1, forward strand.
CGTTTAGAGCTGTGGTGTGGCTGGCCGTTCTGGAGGTTTCTGTCCAGCTCATGAACCTGGGACCCCTCCTGGTCTGTTACATAACCCTGCTCTCTCTGGGTTATGGTTGATAGGACCAAGGTGGACAATCAACCCAAGCTGGGCCAACCAGACTTTCTCTGCAGGGAATCTGGAACTGGGATTGAGATTCCAGTTCAATCTGAGTTGGTCTCAGACAGAAAATGTACACATCAGCAGGGGGACAGGGGCCATGAGGTGACCATCCTCTGTGCAAGTCAACCACTCTGTTTCACAGTCCACAGAAGAATGGACACTGCCAGTTCCTGAGGCCTGGCTGTATTCCTGTCCTTGGTCTTGTGAGGCGTTCCTGTATCTTGTTTGCTTAACATGCACTGGCGTCTGATACCCATTGCCTAACTGGTGGGTCCTCTTAATCATGGTGGGGAATTTTCAGGATCAACCCCCCAGCCAAGGGAAGCTCTCCTTCCTACAGCTCACCCCATCCACCTCCATCAAGTGCCACCAGCCCCAAAGCCAGGGTTACTCACATGTTTCCAAGGGCAACTTCTCCCAACAGGATCAAGCCTATTGGGTCTCCCTGGGAAGTGTGGCAGTAGTTGGCACTCTTAGAGACCATGTCGGCGAAATAGATCCCCTTACCAAACATGTAGCCCGTCTGGAGGGATGGAAAAGGGACAGCTGAAGACCTTCTCACGGGAAGTTAGCAATACCACCTACTGACTGCGTATCCCCACTTCCTACAGCGCCCCCGGCAGGCGGCAGAGGCCCATGCTCAGGAGCAGGCTGTTCAGACCCCAGCTCTGCTGGGTACCCAGGGGCTGGAAGAAGTTACCTAATCTCTCTGGACCCCACTTCTTCTCTGAACGGGGGAAAAGTACCCCAGGGGGCTGCTGTGAAAATTAAATGAGTTAATAACAGCTTCTTAGACCAGGGCCCGGCACATGTGAACACCCAGTAAACATGGCTATTATATTTATTCCTTTTTGTAAGTGAAAACGAGGTTCAGAGAGGTTAGGGCGTCTGCTACCACACAGCACTCATGAGTCCAGTCATTAAGCCTCTTTGCTCTCCTCTTTTTACAAGTACAAAACGAGGGGCTTGGAAGGCTATTCCTAAGTCCCTGCCTGGTGGGTCACGTCTATAACCCAGCAGGTGACATAGCAATCGCTCAGGTCTGGGTCAGGCTCTACTACTCATTTATCGGCACATTTCACCGAGTCATATGCTGAAGCTCAAGGAGGTCCCCCGCTGGGAGGTGGGAGAGGCAGGTCTGAACTCAGCCTGGCCTGCGGCCAAAGTCTGCTCTCTGTCAGTCAACACACCCAATTAGCATTCAAAGCAGGGCCTGGACACTTACTTCCTTGTTCCAGAAACTGTGCTTGATATGTGTGCAGCTACGCTCTCGATAGTGAGGGTCAGGAGAGGGACATCTGGCAACATTCACCTTATCAACCATGGCTACACCTACATCTTTAAACAAGGCCCCTTATTCACCGGGGCATGTGCACTTCTCACGCAAGTACCCACAAAGCTCTGGTGGAGACAGCAGCAGAAACAGGCACTGCCCACCCCCCTCTCCCCACAGCTCCCGGGCCAGGCACGTACCACAGGTGCTTCAGGCGGGGCTATCCGGAGACCCTGGGACAGGATCCCAGCGAAGTTGGTGGTCCTGGACCCGTGCCACAGCAACCTTCGGTTATGCAGCTGCTTAAACGGCTTGTAACGCTGGCTCTCTCCTTCACGCTCTATCTTAAAGATCTGGCGGGAGTGTTGAATAAAGGAGAGAGGCAGGAGGAGCCACTTGTCACTCCAGTTGTAACAGAAAGATCTGACTAGACACAGGAGAACCGCCAGCTGCCCCCAGAGCTGGAACACTTGAAGGCCTTTTGCAGTATGCAAGGTGTTTCAATCAGGCTGGGACGGAGCAATGCTGCTAGTCAAGGTCCCATTTAGCAGAGACTAGTTATTAAAATTAATGCTACGTGTAGGTGCACACTTGAGGCACTTTATTTTGGATCTCTGATAACAGTTCTGATTGCAAAACTAGGTTCTGGGGTAGGAAGTGTCTTTTAAAAACAGAATAAAAAGCCAACCCCAAACCACAGGACTACGAACTTTTGTGTTCCACAAACAACTGAGTCACTTCCTCCGGTGATTTAAAGCAAAGTTAACTGCTCCTTTCTACCTAGGCCCAGGTCGGGGGAGTGAGCAGGGAAGAGCTGGCAGGACACAAAGCGGGAGGAGGGAGGAGAGAGCCTTACATCGACGACTTCCAAGTCATACGCGTTGTGTGTGGTCGCGTGAGTGTTCTTAACATACTTCCTAATGATCTCAGCCTCTTCAGAATCTTTGTCCACCACCTAGAAGAAAGGCGTCTGGAAATTAGAGCAAGGGAGACCCCCAAGAGAGCCGCACAGAGGCAGGAAGAACAATCTCAGGCTCAGCTGATGCACAGGTAATAAACGGCCCACGCGGAGCCCGGGCGGGACAGAGCCAGCCTGTGTTCCGAGCCCTACCATGCTCGCTCCGGGGCAGGTGCCAGGCCAGTGCCCCCACTTCCCCAGGCATCGGCTTCTTCATCACCTATTTGGGTGAGCCCAGTGTTCCTTCTGCCTTAAAACCCTGTGCTTTGGGATATCAGGGAAGCTAGAAACACGGGGCTCACTGTCTGGGAAGAGGGAACCTCTAGAACAAGGAGCTGGCTCTCAGGTAACAGTCCAGCTCACCAAGAGTTAAAACACCGGGGCCAGGAGACACCCTGCAGTCAAGACCTGCAATGAAAAGCAGCAGGGATCCGACAGGCTCCAGGGGTTTTGATGAAGGGGAGGAACGCTCCAGTCTCTTCTGAATCCTCAGGGCCATGCACATCAGGGCTCAGAGCAAACACCCGCCAAATAACCATCAAATAAGGGAACCTCTGCCTAAATAAATGGGTGTGCTATGGGAAATACTACGTGTGTTCTCTTACATTTTCATACTCTTATCCAAAGTTAAGAGAATTCATGAATTCTGGTCTTCCTCATTGCCTCTTAATTAAACGGCTTCAGAATCATAGATGGAGAGAATAACAACCCCTTCACGAAGAACCAGGCCATTTGGTGTCCTACCCTGCGTACACCCACAGACCTATACTTTGTCCTAGGCACGGAGCAAAGACTCTTTTAGTGACGTAAACACAACACCAGGCTCAACAGATCGTGGTGCACTTGAACCTCCTAACACTGCAGGGAAGGACACAGGGGCTGAGGAAGCGAGAGGCACACGGGAGATGTGAGACTAGGCTCAAGGCCAGGGCAAGCTCGGAGCTGAGGCAAAAATTTCTCCTCCGGCTGGCCTAGGCAGGGTCACTGCCGCCCAAGCCTCCAGCACACCCAAGTTCAACGACTATGTGCACCAACAGAGCCACTTCGACTCTAGACGACATGAACCCACAGGCACCATAGTTTTATTACAGCTGCCATCAGGCACTTCTACGTCTGAAGTAGGACACCAGTAACAGGCCTTGCCGAGTTCACACTCAACAACCTCCAAAATCAGAGACCCTCTCTAGATTAAGGGGAAAAACAAAACTTTAAGGCCCCACAACAACAGGTCTTCACACTCAGTTGAGGCCTTGACTTGGAAGCCTGCCTCGCAAACAAGGTGCTTCTTTACAGGTGAAATGCTCTGAGGTGCTCAGAGTACCACAAGCAGCAACACCTGGGAACCTGTCAGGACGGTCAATCCTCGCACCCCAGCAATCTAACAAGCTCTCCAGGAGATCCTGACGCACATGCAAGTTTGGAGACCGCTGCTCTTGGGGTGAAGGGTTTGGACGCTTCAGAAAGGGCAGGCGCTGTTACCATGATGTCAGTTTTCAGCTTCTCATAGTTGACATCGATGGGGTCCTTGCTGCTGTCATCAGAACCACCCCTGAGCAGACTGTAGGCCACCTCGATGTCCAGCAGGTTGTCCAGCATTTCCACCTTGGCCTGGAGGAACACAAGAAGAACCCTGAGCTAAGGACCAAGGTGAGGGAGAAAGACTCACCCAGGTAAGGTCCAACACAGACAGTGAAGCGGTGCCTCCTAGCTGCTCAGGGACAGCCTGTCATCCGTTCACAGAGGAACACTCCTAAGGATTTCTGGAATGCTAAGGAGGCTGGCTCCCCGGGGGAGAAGAGGCAGAAGCCACACGGTGATGGTAAGAACGGTCTTTCCTCTTGCACGCACCGGTCGACAGGTGGGGACTGATCACTGGCTCCCTTATGAAGCAGAGAGGGAAAACAGGGAGGAAGACGCTCCCTCTCTCCTAAGGCTCCTTTTCCCCAGACTGACGTGGTCCAGCAAGGGCAAGAAAAACCAACCGTTCTACCCTTGGGCAGGCTCCTAATACGGGCAGAAACCCCACTTCAAAACGAGGGCCCAGTGGTGGGCCTCCAGCACTGGCCGCTGCCCTCAGGGATTGTGACATGGAGGGGCAGTGGCACAGGAGCGACACCCAGCCCTGCAAAGCCCGGGACCCGGGGCTCCTGCTGAACCTCGGTGCTACCTGCACGCTGTCTGAGTTGCTCAGGAGCGGAGGCTTCTTCATCCCGAAGTCGTGGGGGATCAGGGTGTAGAAGCGATTTGAGAGATCCAGGATCTGGGAGTCGCTGCTGCCCTGGGACACTGCCTTTAGGAGAGGGGACAGAGGGAACAGACTGAAGCAGCGCTGAGTCCCCAGCACCTGGCTGGGCTTTCCCCTCTGGAAGCTGGGGGCTGCAGCCGAGTCCCGAGGCAGCCTGCGGTGCGCACAGGCCAGGAAACCTCCTTCCTGGGGTGCCACTCAACTGGGTGGTGGCAGGATCTCATCCTCAAACTGTGCAGCTTGGCACACACGGGGCTTCTTGTACACAACTTCACTTGTACAGAGAACTGTGTAGTTATAGACTCATAAACCTCCACCACTCCGCAAAATGTCACCTGCGGCATCTGGGTGGTGGGCTCATGGCTTTCAACTTTTTGTATGTTTGTAAACATTTTATAATAAAATGTTGAAAGGGAGAGAAAACCACTGCTATCAAATTCAGTCAGGCCCCTTTGGCCACTGACCTACATCTTTAAGGTGGGGAATTCGTCTTTGGTGCCCCTGGAGGGCCAGGGCCAGGCACAGAAAGGCGAGCCCCTCCCTATGCTGCGATGCCAATTAGTGCTCTATGCAGAAGGTGCTCAGTAAATGCACAAAGAGACGGAGGAGCTGGACTAGTCACTGCATACTTGGCAGACATCCTAGGGGCCTACAGGATGGTAGAGGGGCAATGACTCAGCACCCTGCAGGCACGAAGCTCCTAGTCTGCTTCTCACTGTGACACAGGCTTGTCCACACCCTAAACCTCTGCCTGTGCTGCAGTGTGCTCTGTGCTATGGGCAAAGGAAACCACCCCAGCCCCTCCGCCTGAACATTCTGGAACAGGAAAGAGCCTGGGCTGAGGAAAGCCTTCCAGGTCTCAGGCAGTGGGTAACAAGGAAAGGGGTCACTGCTCAGGACCGGCTGTAACCAGATTTAATTGCTACATTTCAGGGCCTCCTCTCCAGCACCAGCCAGAGCCCACCTCCCTGGTCCCACTTCAGCTTCCTGTGTGCTCTTCTGCTTTCACACGCCACTCCCAAATACAAGTGGAACCCTCCAGCCCCTTCAGGGCAGAGGCTTAAATCAGGCTCCGGGGACTGGGGGACGTTGGAGATGCTCAGCAAACTGATGTTGAATGAACATAAATGAAAGAAAGACAATGTTTAACTTCCTGTTTGATGATTTCCTAGTAACTGCAAAATAAACTCAGCTTCTCTTAAGGACACACAAAACAAAATCAGAACATTTTTATGAGGCAGGAGATGAAATTCCTCATTAGGTGTATAGGGAGTTTACTGCATAGCTGATAACTGAAAACACCGCTAATTCATTAGTACTGTGACCGTCTTTTTGCAAGTGGCAGGCATTTGTCATACTTGTTGAATTGAAAACATCTAAATCATCACGAATCAGTATGCCTCTTTCATGTAACCTTGAGTAAATGTACTGCTGCATGCTCTCCACCGCCCCCCTGCCATGACAGGCCAGCCAGGAGACCCCCCCTGGGCAGCTGGAGGAGAGGTCGGTCCCTCGCTTACCTGCTGGACCTCACTAAGGATGGAGTACGCAGCCTGGATCTGCCTTTTGCTCAGCTTCCCCAAGGGCATCTTCTGAAGGTCAATCTGAGGAGACAGGGGTATTTTTCCCTTTGAAAGTACTGTGCAGCGAGATGATGGGAGAGCCAGACCAAGCAGCACTCCAGGCCTCCTGGGCCCTTAGAGAAGCAGTCACAAGTCTTTCTGGTCCTCCCGGGGACACCCGGTGACCCAGCTGCACAGGCTTTGCAGCCTCGCCCCCACTGCAGGGGACAGGAATCTGTGAGGGAAGATTCTGGCTCACTGCCTTTACGGCAGGGATAAGCCAAGCAGGGCTCGTCCACCCCTGCACTCAGTCTGAAACAGCCCCACGCTTCTGGAAGAAGGTGACACAGCAGGACTCCCATCTAATTCCAAAGTGAGGACAAAGGTGCACCCTCCCCCTGGGGTCTCAGAGCCAAGGCCATTCCCACCCGGAAAATAAGAACCATAAGGCGGTGAAAATTATTTTTCTGAGGACACACTCCTGAATATCCATGCTTATACCAAATCAATAGCGTGCCCTTCAAATCAGTCACCCCGAGGTTAAACATCCGTCCCTACGACAGTGCTGCTCGCAACACCGTGGGGACCAGCATCCCGGGAGGTGGCAAGCTGGCTGCAGCGGCAGAAGCATGAACTCTGGGGGCCGAGGCCTGGTCGCCAGCTAGCAGGCGAGGCACCCGCTCCCCGCGGGAGTGACCTGCCCGAACGCCACCTCGGCCCCTCTCCCGCCTCAGTGCCGCACGGGGCCCCTCACCCTGAAACCTGAGCCACTGTCTCCAGGGTTGTTCCCAGTGGGCCCTCTGAGCTCCAGGCCCCAGCACTGCACCTTGCCCATCTTGACACCTCCAGCACCTGCAGGGCCTGGAACAAAGACTGCGCTGGACAAGCACTTGAGAGACGAGACCACTATGCCGATTAAATGAAATAGGATGTGAAAGTGCTTACAGCCCATCAGGAACCAATCAGGGGCCGGTGGGGACAGTGTCTAATGATGACAAGCTATGGCACATCAACGTCTCTGTACCCTCAGTGCTGTCCATCCCCAGGGGAGAGCCGGTTTCTGGGAAGAGTTAAATAGTTGGCGCTCAGTCCGGGGAAGGAGATGGATAATGTATTTTGAGCCAAGACCACAGAAAAATAAAAGAACAGAGTGACCTTAGCATGGACTGAGTTGGCTCTAAAGCAATTCTAAAGAAGGAACTCCGGAAGATGCTCTGACCAAGGGCAGTGTGACCAGAGTGAGAGCACATGCTCTGAGGGGAGCGACTTCCCTGAGCTGTCTCATTTCAGTGTTTATTTAAAAAAAGACCTGGTCTCTCTAACCGACACCCTCAACACACACACAAAGGCCACAAGAACAGGAACAGGGCTCAACCAACACAAGCTGCCTCCCCTCCCGACTGTGGGCTGGGGGCAGGGGCTCCACAGCAGCTGCGTTTAGTGAGAAGGTGAAAAGTGGGAGAGATGCCTTGGGGTCAAGGCACTGAGAGCCACAGCTGCAGCCAGAGGGAGGCTTCGAGAGCTGTAGCCAGGACTCTGGATACAGCACACACCCTCCCGACCTCGGCTGGGACTCTGCTCTGGGCTCAGGACTCACCTGCCTCACAGGGAGCGCTCAGTTCCCCTGGGCACCATGTTTACTCATCCATCTGGCCACCCAATCCCACGTACAGCCCATCAGGCTGGGAGCGGGCGCCCCACTCTCCACATTCTCAACACAGGCTGCCTTCCAGCAGCAGGCCCCTGGCCCTCTGCTTCCTGCTAATCAACTACTTCCCTGTCTTGAGTGTAAAACAAGCTAAAAAAAAAAAAAAAAATGTCATTTTCACAGAAAGAGACTGGGTCTGATCACAGTTGAGAAATTCTATGAATCACAGATAAGCCAGAGCACAGGAAGCCAGAAATGATACGTGGGACATTTCTTTTGAAACGTTAATGAAACGAAGATGCCTCCTGCCCTCCTCCCCACCTCCGCACATGTCTCTGCCAGCATTCCTGGTGGGCCCACCCACAAGCGGTTCAAACTAGTCAGACCTCCCAGACAGAAGTCTGGTTGTTTATCTGTTTGAACAAGACGTCCGTGAACAAGACGTCCGCACGAGCCCCGGCTATCTTCAAATCCATTAGGGGTTTCCTAGGGGGTGACCCAACACTCTTGTTTTCTAACAACAGTGGAGCCTGAGCAGTCCTGACAGGCTCAGCTCCAGACAGGGAGACACGGGGCTGAGGAAGAGAGGCTGCCGGTGGCTTATACCACTCAGATTCGTCCTGCCCCCCTCCAAGGCTGCCTGGAGCCTCTAGGAAGGCCCTGGGAAGAAGCAGGGAGGGAGCAAGCCGGCGAAGGGGCGAAATGACCAAGGCCGACCTGCAATTCTTGCTCTCTCTGCCGGTCCCTGCCTGCTTTTCAGAGCAGCCTGAAGCTTCTGGGCTCGGTGGCTGGAGGAGAGGGGAGAGTCTGTTTGCCAGCCAGATACCAGCAGCGCCTGGACGACCTCTGTGGGAATGCCCCTTGGGTCAGCACGCAAGAGCTCTGATGCCAGAGGCAGCAAGAACAAGGGGCCCTTCTGCACTCATTTCCCAGGGAAGCAAACTGAAAACGCCTGGCCTTGGCCAGAGTCCCCGCCACTTTTCCTGGACAAAAACATCTACCATCACCCCCATCCCACCCATCCTAATCTCTTCTTAAAAACAGCTGGTATGAATTTTATCTGATGAAACAAGTGTCAGCAGCTCTCTGCACTTCTGTCAATGCTGGCTACAGCAGTTCTTTTACTGTAAGTGGGCTGTCTTGGACTTCCCATGACAGCTCCAGGTGGCCTGTTTGGTTGGGCCACAGAAGACCATGCCCACACTCCATCATGGCAACAAGGGGAAAAGTGCAAGTGGGTCTAGGGACCCAGGGGACAACACACCATCTATTTCACCGCAGGCCAACGATCCTCTGCAGAAGAGCAAGCACCCCAGGCCTCAGAGCTCCTGCGTGTCTCAGGCTGAAGACCAGCCACCAAACTCGTTGCCAACTCGGCACTCAAACCATCAACCCCAGCAAACGCTCACAAATAAAACAGAAGTGCAGTAACCTCATACTCCACCATGGCTTTCTTCATACTTTCCACATCAAAGATCATCTTAATGAGGTCCTGCACTGGCTTGGGGAGCTTGGACTTGGTGCCAGGGTTTACCGTCAACTTCTTTACTGCCTCTTCATCCTTTAGGGAAAAAGAAAATCAGGAAGGGACACAAACAACCTAAGCAAAGTGGTGGTGGTGTTTGGCAGAGAAAGGACACAGGACGGAGTGCCACCAGCCAAAAAAAAAAAAAAAAAAAAAAAAGCTGAGTGTTAATCAAAAAGGTTTGGCATTAGTTGCCAGGAGAAGCATGTATGAATGTGTACAGGATCAGATACTTCCTGTGCACCCCTCCAAGTCCTCTTGGCTGCTCCAGATTCTTATTCCAGATGCCACTGAAGCATCCAGCTCTGTACAGGCAGACCCGCAGGCACCCACACTGCCCTCATGCCCTCACCTCCTCCCTCACTGCCTCCCATGCTGGGGTTGCTGGCGCCCTGTGCCTGGCAACCTGCCCGGGGCCCACTCATGCCCAACCTGGAAGTGCTGGGCAGCTATGAGGGTGATCCTTGGACCCCGGGGACACTGGACTGGTGGACAAATCTTGTCTCCTTTCTTCTCTTGCCCTGCCTCCCCCAAGACTGAATCCACACAGCCTTCTCTATAGCGCCAGAGGACCAAGCTAACAGTCCGGCTCCCTGCCAGGCAGCTAAAGCGCATCCTAGCATCAACCCTCCCAAGTCTGCACCCCTCACCCCTGTTCCCTGGCATTGCTCTTCCTAATACTCTACTAGCACAGGACTTTACCCCTGCCACCTGGGGAATCCAGGCTGAGCCAAGACCCGGCTATACTGAAAATGCCTTAACCCTTCTCACTTTTGAACCCACAAGGGCAGGACTATGACCATCACGGTGTCCCTAACTACTAACGGTGTTTGGTATTTGTTCTGAATGAAGGTAACTGGCATTGGGCCTTGAGCCTGGAATCTGCTTGGCTTAACAAAGCTGCAGAGAGGAACCTGTGTGCTCGTGTTCAGGGCTGCTGCTGTCAGGGCACAATACATCTACTCTTAATGCTAAAACACAAGTCTTAAATGTATCCTTATCCTCTAGCTCAGTGGTCCCCAATCTTTTTGGCACCAGGGACTGGTTTTGTGGAAGACAATTTTTCCACGGATGGGGCTGGGGGGATGGTTTGGGGATGATTCAAGTGCGCTACATTTATTGTGCACTTTATTTCTATTATTAGTGCACTGTAATAGACAGTGAAATAATTACACAGCTCACCATAATGCAGACTCAGTGAGAGCCCTGAGCTTGATTTCACTTGCCACTCACTGATAGGGTTTTGATATGAGTCTGCAAGCAGTTGATTTACTGGAAGCTGGGGGCTGCAGCCGAGTCCCGAGGCAGCCTGCGGTGCGCACAGGCCAGGAAACCTCCTTCCTGGGGTGCCACTCAACTGGGTGGTGGCAGGATCTCATCCTCAAACTGTGCAGCTTGGCACACACGGGGCTTCTTGTACACAACTTCACTTGTACAGAGAACTGTGTAGTTATAGACTCATAAACCTCCACCACTCCGCAAAATGTCACCTGCGGCATCTGGGTGGTGGGCTCATGGCTTTCAACTTTTTGTATGTTTGTAAACATTTTATAATAAAATGTTGAAAGGGAGAGAAAACCACTGCTATCAAATTCAGTCAGGCCCCTTTGGCCACTGACCTACATCTTTAAGGTGGGGAATTCGTCTTTGGTGCCCCTGGAGGGCCAGGGCCAGGCACAGAAAGGCGAGCCCCTCCCTATGCTGCGATGCCAATTAGTGCTCTATGCAGAAGGTGCTCAGTAAATGCACAAAGAGACGGAGGAGCTGGACTAGTCACTGCATACTTGGCAGACATCCTAGGGGCCTACAGGATGGTAGAGGGGCAATGACTCAGCACCCTGCAGGCACGAAGCTCCTAGTCTGCTTCTCACTGTGACACAGGCTTGTCCACACCCTAAACCTCTGCCTGTGCTGCAGTGTGCTCTGTGCTATGGGCAAAGGAAACCACCCCAGCCCCTCCGCCTGAACATTCTGGAACAGGAAAGAGCCTGGGCTGAGGAAAGCCTTCCAGGTCTCAGGCAGTGGGTAACAAGGAAAGGGGTCACTGCTCAGGACCGGCTGTAACCAGATTTAATTGCTACATTTCAGGGCCTCCTCTCCAGCACCAGCCAGAGCCCACCTCCCTGGTCCCACTTCAGCTTCCTGTGTGCTCTTCTGCTTTCACACGCCACTCCCAAATACAAGTGGAACCCTCCAGCCCCTTCAGGGCAGAGGCTTAAATCAGGCTCCGGGGACTGGGGGACGTTGGAGATGCTCAGCAAACTGATGTTGAATGAACATAAATGAAAGAAAGACAATGTTTAACTTCCTGTTTGATGATTTCCTAGTAACTGCAAAATAAACTCAGCTTCTCTTAAGGACACACAAAACAAAATCAGAACATTTTTATGAGGCAGGAGATGAAATTCCTCATTAGGTGTATAGGGAGTTTACTGCATAGCTGATAACTGAAAACACCGCTAATTCATTAGTACTGTGACCGTCTTTTTGCAAGTGGCAGGCATTTGTCATACTTGTTGAATTGAAAACATCTAAATCATCACGAATCAGTATGCCTCTTTCATGTAACCTTGAGTAAATGTACTGCTGCATGCTCTCCACCGCCCCCCTGCCATGACAGGCCAGCCAGGAGACCCCCCCTGGGCAGCTGGAGGAGAGGTCGGTCCCTCGCTTACCTGCTGGACCTCACTAAGGATGGAGTACGCAGCCTGGATCTGCCTTTTGCTCAGCTTCCCCAAGGGCATCTTCTGAAGGTCAATCTGAGGAGACAGGGGTATTTTTCCCTTTGAAAGTACTGTGCAGCGAGATGATGGGAGAGCCAGACCAAGCAGCACTCCAGGCCTCCTGGGCCCTTAGAGAAGCAGTCACAAGTCTTTCTGGTCCTCCCGGGGACACCCGGTGACCCAGCTGCACAGGCTTTGCAGCCTCGCCCCCACTGCAGGGGACAGGAATCTGTGAGGGAAGATTCTGGCTCACTGCCTTTACGGCAGGGATAAGCCAAGCAGGGCTCGTCCACCCCTGCACTCAGTCTGAAACAGCCCCACGCTTCTGGAAGAAGGTGACACAGCAGGACTCCCATCTAATTCCAAAGTGAGGACAAAGGTGCACCCTCCCCCTGGGGTCTCAGAGCCAAGGCCATTCCCACCCGGAAAATAAGAACCATAAGGCGGTGAAAATTATTTTTCTGAGGACACACTCCTGAATATCCATGCTTATACCAAATCAATAGCGTGCCCTTCAAATCAGTCACCCCGAGGTTAAACATCCGTCCCTACGACAGTGCTGCTCGCAACACCGTGGGGACCAGCATCCCGGGAGGTGGCAAGCTGGCTGCAGCGGCAGAAGCATGAACTCTGGGGGCCGAGGCCTGGTCGCCAGCTAGCAGGCGAGGCACCCGCTCCCCGCGGGAGTGACCTGCCCGAACGCCACCTCGGCCCCTCTCCCGCCTCAGTGCCGCACGGGGCCCCTCACCCTGAAACCTGAGCCACTGTCTCCAGGGTTGTTCCCAGTGGGCCCTCTGAGCTCCAGGCCCCAGCACTGCACCTTGCCCATCTTGACACCTCCAGCACCTGCAGGGCCTGGAACAAAGACTGCGCTGGACAAGCACTTGAGAGACGAGACCACTATGCCGATTAAATGAAATAGGATGTGAAAGTGCTTACAGCCCATCAGGAACCAATCAGGGGCCGGTGGGGACAGTGTCTAATGATGACAAGCTATGGCACATCAACGTCTCTGTACCCTCAGTGCTGTCCATCCCCAGGGGAGAGCCGGTTTCTGGGAAGAGTTAAATAGTTGGCGCTCAGTCCGGGGAAGGAGATGGATAATGTATTTTGAGCCAAGACCACAGAAAAATAAAAGAACAGAGTGACCTTAGCATGGACTGAGTTGGCTCTAAAGCAATTCTAAAGAAGGAACTCCGGAAGATGCTCTGACCAAGGGCAGTGTGACCAGAGTGAGAGCACATGCTCTGAGGGGAGCGACTTCCCTGAGCTGTCTCATTTCAGTGTTTATTTAAAAAAAGACCTGGTCTCTCTAACCGACACCCTCAACACACACACAAAGGCCACAAGAACAGGAACAGGGCTCAACCAACACAAGCTGCCTCCCCTCCCGACTGTGGGCTGGGGGCAGGGGCTCCACAGCAGCTGCGTTTAGTGAGAAGGTGAAAAGTGGGAGAGATGCCTTGGGGTCAAGGCACTGAGAGCCACAGCTGCAGCCAGAGGGAGGCTTCGAGAGCTGTAGCCAGGACTCTGGATACAGCACACACCCTCCCGACCTCGGCTGGGACTCTGCTCTGGGCTCAGGACTCACCTGCCTCACAGGGAGCGCTCAGTTCCCCTGGGCACCATGTTTACTCATCCATCTGGCCACCCAATCCCACGTACAGCCCATCAGGCTGGGAGCGGGCGCCCCACTCTCCACATTCTCAACACAGGCTGCCTTCCAGCAGCAGGCCCCTGGCCCTCTGCTTCCTGCTAATCAACTACTTCCCTGTCTTGAGTGTAAAACAAGCTAAAAAAAAAAAAAAAAATGTCATTTTCACAGAAAGAGACTGGGTCTGATCACAGTTGAGAAATTCTATGAATCACAGATAAGCCAGAGCACAGGAAGCCAGAAATGATACGTGGGACATTTCTTTTGAAACGTTAATGAAACGAAGATGCCTCCTGCCCTCCTCCCCACCTCCGCACATGTCTCTGCCAGCATTCCTGGTGGGCCCACCCACAAGCGGTTCAAACTAGTCAGACCTCCCAGACAGAAGTCTGGTTGTTTATCTGTTTGAACAAGACGTCCGTGAACAAGACGTCCGCACGAGCCCCGGCTATCTTCAAATCCATTAGGGGTTTCCTAGGGGGTGACCCAACACTCTTGTTTTCTAACAACAGTGGAGCCTGAGCAGTCCTGACAGGCTCAGCTCCAGACAGGGAGACACGGGGCTGAGGAAGAGAGGCTGCCGGTGGCTTATACCACTCAGATTCGTCCTGCCCCCCTCCAAGGCTGCCTGGAGCCTCTAGGAAGGCCCTGGGAAGAAGCAGGGAGGGAGCAAGCCGGCGAAGGGGCGAAATGACCAAGGCCGACCTGCAATTCTTGCTCTCTCTGCCGGTCCCTGCCTGCTTTTCAGAGCAGCCTGAAGCTTCTGGGCTCGGTGGCTGGAGGAGAGGGGAGAGTCTGTTTGCCAGCCAGATACCAGCAGCGCCTGGACGACCTCTGTGGGAATGCCCCTTGGGTCAGCACGCAAGAGCTCTGATGCCAGAGGCAGCAAGAACAAGGGGCCCTTCTGCACTCATTTCCCAGGGAAGCAAACTGAAAACGCCTGGCCTTGGCCAGAGTCCCCGCCACTTTTCCTGGACAAAAACATCTACCATCACCCCCATCCCACCCATCCTAATCTCTTCTTAAAAACAGCTGGTATGAATTTTATCTGATGAAACAAGTGTCAGCAGCTCTCTGCACTTCTGTCAATGCTGGCTACAGCAGTTCTTTTACTGTAAGTGGGCTGTCTTGGACTTCCCATGACAGCTCCAGGTGGCCTGTTTGGTTGGGCCACAGAAGACCATGCCCACACTCCATCATGGCAACAAGGGGAAAAGTGCAAGTGGGTCTAGGGACCCAGGGGACAACACACCATCTATTTCACCGCAGGCCAACGATCCTCTGCAGAAGAGCAAGCACCCCAGGCCTCAGAGCTCCTGCGTGTCTCAGGCTGAAGACCAGCCACCAAACTCGTTGCCAACTCGGCACTCAAACCATCAACCCCAGCAAACGCTCACAAATAAAACAGAAGTGCAGTAACCTCATACTCCACCATGGCTTTCTTCATACTTTCCACATCAAAGATCATCTTAATGAGGTCCTGCACTGGCTTGGGGAGCTTGGACTTGGTGCCAGGGTTTACCGTCAACTTCTTTACTGCCTCTTCATCCTTTAGGGAAAAAGAAAATCAGGAAGGGACACAAACAACCTAAGCAAAGTGGTGGTGGTGTTTGGCAGAGAAAGGACACAGGACGGAGTGCCACCAGCAAAAAAAAAAAAAAAAAAAAAAAAGCTGAGTGTTAATCAAAAAGGTTTGGCATTAGTTGCCAGGAGAAGCATGTATGAATGTGTACAGGATCAGATACTTCCTGTGCACCCCTCCAAGTCCTCTTGGCTGCTCCAGATTCTTATTCCAGATGCCACTGAAGCATCCAGCTCTGTACAGGCAGACCCGCAGGCACCCACACTGCCCTCATGCCCTCACCTCCTCCCTCACTGCCTCCCATGCTGGGGTTGCTGGCGCCCTGTGCCTGGCAACCTGCCCGGGGCCCACTCATGCCCAACCTGGAAGTGCTGGGCAGCTATGAGGGTGATCCTTGGACCCCGGGGACACTGGACTGGTGGACAAATCTTGTCTCCTTTCTTCTCTTGCCCTGCCTCCCCCAAGACTGAATCCACACAGCCTTCTCTATAGCGCCAGAGGACCAAGCTAACAGTCCGGCTCCCTGCCAGGCAGCTAAAGCGCATCCTAGCATCAACCCTCCCAAGTCTGCACCCCTCACCCCTGTTCCCTGGCATTGCTCTTCCTAATACTCTACTAGCACAGGACTTTACCCCTGCCACCTGGGGAATCCAGGCTGAGCCAAGACCCGGCTATACTGAAAATGCCTTAACCCTTCTCACTTTTGAACCCACAAGGGCAGGACTATGACCATCACGGTGTCCCTAACTACTAACGGTGTTTGGTATTTGTTCTGAATGAAGGTAACTGGCATTGGGCCTTGAGCCTGGAATCTGCTTGGCTTAACAAAGCTGCAGAGAGGAACCTGTGTGCTCGTGTTCAGGGCTGCTGCTGTCAGGGCACAATACATCTACTCTTAATGCTAAAACACAAGTCTTAAATGTATCCTTATCCTCTAGCTCAGTGGTCCCCAATCTTTTTGGCACCAGGGACTGGTTTTGTGGAAGACAATTTTTCCACGGATGGGGCTGGGGGGATGGTTTGGGGATGATTCAAGTGCGCTACATTTATTGTGCACTTTATTTCTATTATTAGTGCACTGTAATAGACAGTGAAATAATTACACAGCTCACCATAATGCAGACTCAGTGAGAGCCCTGAGCTTGATTTCACTTGCCACTCACTGATAGGGTTTTGATATGAGTCTGCAAGCAGTTGATTTATGATGGTCTCTGTGCAGTCAAACCTCTCTGCTGATGATGATCTGTATCTGCAGCCGCTCCCCAGCGCTGGCATCACCGCCTCAGCTCCACCTCAGATCGTCAGGCATTAGATTCCCATAGGGAGCACGCAACCCAGATCCCTCGCGTGCACAGTTCACAGTAGGGTTCGCGCTCCTATGAGAATCTAAGCCGTCGCTGATCTGACAGGGGTGGAGCTCAGGCGGTAACGGGAGCGATGGGGAGCGGCTGTAAATACAGACGAAGCTTGGCTCGCTCACCTGTCGCTCACCTCCTGCTGTGTGGCCTGGTTCCTAGTAGGTACTGGTCCATGGCCCAGGGATTGGGGACCCCTGCTCTAGCTGTAACTTCACTGAAGGCAAACTATCAGTATGTTAAAAAGCCTTATTTAAATACGTATACTCTGTGACCTGGTAACTTGATCTCTAATGATAACAAGCACAGAGATAAGTATATCAGCATCATTATAGCAAATACCTGGAAATAATCTAAATAACTAATTGGGGTATGGGAGGGTGTTGTTTGGTAAATTACAAATAATGGCCACCCACAGGATGGAATTCTATACAGACTTAAGAAATGATGCTCTAGTTCAGTGCAGTTTAATACAGTAGTCACTGGTTTTGACATGTGGCCACTCTGAATTGAGCTGTATTATAAGAGCTAATAATACACCAGCTATCAAATATTCAGTTAAAAAAAGGTAAAAATATCTCAATGATATTAATATATCAAAATGATAATATTTTGGACATTCTGGGTTAAATACATAACTAGTATTAATTTCACTGTTTCATTTTGCTTTTTAAAATGTAGCTACTAGAATATTTAAAATTGCCTAAGTGGCTACCTATCTCTCTCTGTTGGACAGCATTGCTCTAGAAGACATGGGGAAATGCTCCTAGAACAGTAAGGCCAAAAGCTGGTGGTGGCAACACAGTATGTAAGGAAAGACTCCAGTGTTACAGTGGGGAAAAGTAGCTGTGACGTGAAAGAAGTATATAAAGACATATACCATGATTTTAATTCTTTGTGCCTCTGTCTTTCTCAAAATTTTCTAAAACAAATACAGTTGACCCTTGAGCAACTCAGGGACTAAGGGCATTAACCTTCTGTGCAGTCAAAAATCCGAGAATAAGAGTTGGTCTTCCATATTACTGGTTTCTCCCTATCCTCAGTGCTGCATCCGTGAACTCAACCAACCATGGATTATGTGGAACTGTAGTATTTACTAATGAAAAAAATTCCACATATAAGTGGACCCATGCAGTTCAAACCTGTGTTGTTCAACTGTGTATATATATATATATATATATATATATATATATATACGTATATTTTGTGTGTGTGTGTGTGTGTGGTACACAGGCCTCTCATTGTTGTGGCCTCTCCTGTTGTGGAGCACAGGCTCCGGACGCACAGGCTCAGCGGCCATGGCTCACGGGCCCAGCCGCTCCACAGCCTGTGGGATCTTCCCGGACCAGGGCATGAACCCGTGTCCCCTGCATTGGCAGGCAGACTCTCAACCACTGCGCCACCAGGGAAGCCCTGTATATATTTTTGAAATGGGAAAAAAAAAAACTCAGTAGGGGGCACTGCTGAGTTAGACCAAGTCTGTGCAACTCTAAACTCCAAGTTCTCCACCTCAACATTATACAAGAGCTAATTTCTATTTTTAATGGTAGAGCTCATGATACTCTATAAACTAGAGAATTCCCCCTTTAAGACATGTTAGGCCTCAAAAATTTGGAATTAAATCTGTACCATCTACAAATCTCTTTCTTTCTGCAATACAAGAGTGCACCACTCCCCATTATAAAAGCAATAAGTTTTCATATAAAAACAAGGTGGGACTTCCCTGGTGGCACATTGGTTAAGAATCCGCCTGCCAATGCAGGGGACACGGGTTTGATCCCTGGTCTGGGAAGATCCCACGGGCTGCGGACCAACTAAGCCCGTGGGCCACAACCACTGAGCCTGTGCTCTAGAGCCCGCGAGCCACAACTACTGAAGCCCACGTGCTGCAACTACTGAAGCCCGCGCACCGCAACAAGAGAAGCCACCGCAATGAGAAGCCTGCCCACTGCAACGAAGAGCAGCCCCCGCTTGCTGCAGCTAGAGAAAGCCCACATGAAGCAACGAAGACCCAACACAGCCAAAAATAAAAATAAATAAAATAAAATAAAAACAAGGTAAGCATTTTGTCAAAACCAATGGCCACAAAAGTATCAGCCAAGAGACAAGGCTGTCTGGTAATATATAGGCAGATGGTCAAGCAACAAATATAAATAATGGGAAATTATTAGGAAATAATTTGGGACTAAAAACTGGGACCTACTGAAGCACGTCAAGTCACTATAATTCTATCTTGATGATAAAGCAAGTCACGTGATCTATGATTCAACATAGCTTCAGATAAGAAACCTCACCTGGAATTTGTGAATTACTCCCTGTTATTATTTAGGGAGCAACTTCAAAGACTGTTCCTCCTTGACAGTCTTAAAAATGCTCACACTGTTCTCATCTAAGCGCCATCTCATATTTCATGGTGTAGATTTTATTCATGAAAGGGTGTTGGATTTTATGAAATGCTTTTTCTATGTTTATTAGGATGACTGTGTGGCTTCTGTCTTTTATTCTATTCATGTTATATTACATTGACTTGACTTGCAGGTTGAACCAACCTTGCATTCCTGGGATAAATCCCACTCAGTCATGGTGCATAAATCCTCATGTGCTGCTAGATTCAGTTTGTTAGTATTTTGTTGAGGATTTTGCATCTATATTTATAAGGATATTGGACTGGAGTTTTCTCGTGATGTCTTTGTTTGTCTTTGGTATCAGGATAATACTGGTCTCACATAATGAGTTGAAGAGTGTTCCCTCCTCTTCTCTCTTTTGGAAAAGTTTATGAAGGTCCAGTATTAATTCTTTAAACATTTGATAGGATTCACCAATGATGCCATCTGATCCATGGCATGTTTTTAAAAGAATAGTGTCCCTCCCTTTTATCAGAACTAGAAGGTGTAAGAGCATTAAGTGATTACCTGGCCATAGTCAATCTCCAGAGGGTAGAACTTTTTGGGATGTTTTGTGAAGTTTTTGGAGTGCCAGGCATTCCCGGTTTTCTCTTCATATAATTTCGTAAAATGCTCAATGGCATCCTCCTTGGATGGCATCTGCTCCAGTTTGTTACTACCAATTACCGTGCCCACGCGGCCCCAGGACCTGAATATCCAATACCTGTGGGAGGAGAGGAGGAACATCAGATACAAATTCATGGGTCAGCCTGTTGTATTTCAGGATGAGTTTCCCTTCCTGCCATTCCCCTTGAGGGAGAAACAACTGCAAACACACCAAAATGATGGTGACTGACAAAGAGGAACAAAAGGAACTGGTATTACAATGAAGGACCTTTATTTTACTTTTATTAAACTGAGCGTTGTTAAGTTTAAAGTAATTTTAAAATGCTCTTCCAAATCATATTGGCAAGTGGGCTATAAAAAGTACCAAAAAACAGGTTAACCTTGGATCTGGCAGCCAAACTTGAGGAGTAAATCCTGAGGCATACAGACCTTTACGTAAGAATATCCAATTCTTCTCCCCAAAGAAACACGGCAAGTAACACTTGGAAGTCATGAGTTCAAGGTGATGCAACCATCAACGACGTGTATTAAAAATAATGAAGAACCTTTGGCTCAGATCAGAGGCTGAGATGTGATGAAATGGGAGGGGGCGGGCCACTGCCCTGCAGGGTCAGCCACCTACAGACCCAAGCTAGCATCTTCAGTTTTTATCCCAATCTAGGGCCAAGTCTTGGGTGCCCTGCGGGCTGTGCTGCCTAGCTTTGGGCGAGTTCATTTTTTTTTTTAGTGGAAATCATGCATAAGTTAAATTTTACATCACAATAAACACAGATATATTGGAAACCCAGAAAGATTTGGATGCATTTAAAAAATAAAACCAGAGATTTCAAAGAAGATTTGGGGCTTCCTGCTGGTTTTCTGGGCTACTGCCCAGAGAAATACAAATTCATTCTCTGCTGGGTTATTTCCCTCTGGAAATGTTTGGAAGACACCACGCTGACCTATCCTGAAAAAAACCTTCTGACTCTAACAGCCCACATTGTCCTTTCCCTCTAAAAACCCATAAATCTAGGCCACCAGAATGATGCCCATGTCCAAAATCACCATTAGAATTTGCCTGCTGGAGGTGGACAATTCTGTTCTCATTTGCCTGTTGTTTAACACACTCTGGCACTCAGCACATTGCCACAAAAACCCTATCCCTTCTCCTGCACTCCAATACACATCTAGCTTTTGGAAGGTATGTTTTACAAGCAACATACCCTACTTTGACCTTCATTATCTCCAACAAGAGTAGGTAGTAAAGTAAATGATGCAGGATTTTACTTCTTCAGAAATTTTAAGTAGCCACACAGATATTGTGTGCTCTTTTAAGGGTCACTTCTGACATTCACATTTTCAATGAAAGGTGTGGTGAGATGTGAAGAGCCTGAGCCTGCCAGCGCCTACAACCTGCGGCTGGCCAAGGTGCACCGGGCGCTGACTGTATCTCTCGGGGGCTGCCACTCACAGGGGTTTGCCTTTCAACGAGGAAAGCTTTTTGGATCTCCTGGAGTTCCAGTGTGTAAATTGTTTTCATTTGCTAAAAAGGAAAGGTCAGTTTAATATATTAAAGTGCTTCCCCCCCCGCCCCCCCGCTTAGAGCTTAACACACCTTCCCCACTTACATGCAGCTCCTGTTCTGTGCTGGCTGCAACGAGGGCCCATCGACTTGGCAGAGAACTGCCCCCACTAGAAAAGTGTGCGTGGCCAAGCCAGCCCAGCGCCTCAGCACCCCGGAACTGGCTCTTACCTGCCTCCACTATGTTCAAAATAAAACATACAAACAGATGCAAACCCAAATGCCTCTAGTAACTGGGGAGCCCGAGGTAACACTGATGAGTGAGGACAGAAAGGCCGTCTGGGGGCGAGGGCCTCTTCCCTCCCTCACCGCAGGCCTCACGACACACCCATGCTCTTCACGAGGCGGCTGGCTCCCAGGAGCACTGAGAGCCTCTCAGGAGCACAGCTCTGCTGGACACTCCCGCCCCCAGCGCACCTGCTCTCTTTGTCATCCTCCAGGAGCTGCAGCTTGTAATAGGAGTTGGTTCCCTTAACGATGTCCACCAGGCCGAGGGTGGCGCTGAAGACCTTCCCGCCTTTCTCCAGGACGTGCGCGCTGTGTTCCAGACCTGTCACGGACAGAGGCCCCGAGATGAGTCCCACGGGGAGAAGGGGGTCTGCAGGTGCCCCACAGGACGTGCGCGTTCTCAGGACCGGGGAGCCTTGAGGCCGGAGGGCGAGGCGCGGCCCGGTCCCACATGGTTTCCCTCATCAATGGCGGGCCCACAGCTCGCTCTGCTCCCGTTTCCTCACCGGAATCAGGGTCGACAGCCGCTCCTCCTTTAAGAGTCAATTTCATTCTCTTTTCAGATTTGTTGGTACCTTGGAAGAGGATAGAGAAATGCAAACATTAAATTAAAAATAAATAAAAAGCAAGGGGAAGGTGGCAGGCAGGGCGAGTGGGTCACCTTCACCTGTGTCAGATGTCAACATGGCATCTGTGTGCTGCCTCGCACCATCCTGCGCCCAGGGAAAATGAATGAGAAAACTGGTGTGGGCAGAGCTCAACAGACCATTCGGGCGCAAAGGGAGAGGCTGGGCACAGGCGGACCCGGCCAGCCTGGCAGAGGCCACGGCCCCCGGCAGGATGGGGCCACGGCAGGGCGGGGCAGCTCGGGGCCTCACCTTCCTCCTTGACGGGGCCCTTGCTCTTCTTGGAGAGCACAGCCCCCGACTTCCCTTTTGGGGCCACGGCTTCAACAGGCTCCGCCTTCACCTCGGCCCCCCAGGGGGACAAGAGGTGGGTTGAGAGCAACTCCTGAAGGCTCTTGGTCGAGGCGGAGACGTCCTGGAGGAAATCCTCAGACACGACGCGGACGTTGGCTTCTTTTACTTCCTCCATCTTTTTATTCATCTTGTCGACCTCCTCTGTTCAAATCGGAGGGAAAGAACTTTGAAATCTCAAATCACTATACAGTTACTACTCGCTGGGTACTTCCCAACCCTCGTCACCCACAGCTCTCCTCTCCTTCAAAATCTAGTGCTTGAGGCCTTGAGGTTCATTTCAACAATCGTCTCTCACCAGCAACATCCCCCTTCTTCTAAGGTGTGATGAGTGAGAGCTGCTGTTGCCAAACCCTTCTACAGAACGAGATGTTAACAGGTATTACATAGAGAAAGGAAGTCACATCCCTATGGGAAGAGCGGTCTACTGTTTTCTGGTCTTGGAGACTTACAATAGTTGTCGGCACATTAAGCCTGCAAAGAAACCTGTTCAGCTTTGTTTAACTCTGCATTTTCCAAACCTACTTAAGCTGTGAACTTTCTGTCTGGAGGCAAACCTACCAACATCTTGTGAACAAGGTGAGAAGAGTAGGCTACAGTCTTTATTTGGCAGTTTTAGATATGTGAATATAGACCACAACGCAGAGCAGCAATGCCAAGTACAAGTGCCCACACCCCTTTACAGAGAACCTGAACAATGCCAGCGATGATAAGAGACACATTTTTGGGGTCCCTCTGTGTGTCAGACACTGTGCTCGGCACTTCACCTCATTTAATTCTCAACACACCCCTGAGAGACGGGGCTCCCTATGGTTCACAGGCGGACTGAACTCACTTTTGGTACTGATGCACAGGGAGGCCTTGTTGGTGGTCCCCGTCAGCTTCCCCCCGAGCTTCTCGATCGTGGCCTTCACTTCATCCTTGTTCTGGGAGAGTTTCCCAAGAGTCAGGATCTTCATGTTGGATAACGGCTTGTCTGGGATGGGAGAAAAGGATCACTAGGCAGGGCTGCTGCCCGGGGTGGAGGGTGGGAGCAGGAGACCAGGCAGCAGCTCCCAGGGAAAAGCCAGACCGGCTGCAAGGCCCCCGAACGGCCTCAGCACCCTCTTTGATCAGGGAGAAAGGGATCTCCTTGAGGAGAAGTCTACGTAAACTGAAGAAAAGAGTAAGAGTAGCAGGAAAGCAGAGGACAGGACAGCAACCTGTACCCAGTCCTCAGCACAGAAAGGACCGGCCAGGGAGAAGCCGTGTACTGACACTGCTCCACAGCAGGACTCGAGCAGAGGTGGCCGGGGGCGCCCTGGGTCTGCTCCACAGACAGACGAGGAAGGACCAGGAGGCTGGCCAGAGGGTGGGACGCCGGGGTCACGTGAACTCCCAATTCCTTCTGTTATTCTGTTCTCACCCCATGCCTAAAAGCAAACTACAGTTCTCACAGGATGCTTATTAATCAACCCCATTAAAAACACCAGCCTTGGGGAATTCCCTGGAAGTCCAGTGGTTAGGGCTCCATGCTTCCACTGAAGGGGCATGGGTTCGATCCCTGGTTGGAGAGCTAAGACCCTGCATGCGGTGCGGTGTGGCCAAAAAAAAAAATTAAAAAAAAAAATTAAAAAAGTAGGCTTGTCCACGGCAGTCACTGAGAGCTTTGGTCAGCATGACCACACTGAGCTGAGAGAACTGATTCAGGCACCAAGAACCCTGGCATTTTAGGTATTTAGCACTGACCCCGGGCCAGAAAAGACCTGGGTCAGGGGTGTGCCTTCTGTTTGTTGCAAACGGGAACATACACAGCTGGTTACACATTTCCACAAGAGATGCTGTGGGGAGGAGTCCTTTAAGCTGTCCCTGTGAGGGAGAACAACTAGGGATACACGTAGGGTTTAACTGAAAGTTGGCCGAGGTCTCCGCAGGGAACGGAATCACTTAGCTGTGAACTGCAAGTGAGGGGAAAGCGGAAGGGACCCTCAGGGCAGGGCCTGGACGTCGACCCCGCCTGGCCCACCACACTTGCTCTTGGACCCAGGCTGCAAGAAGCAGGGTGAACTCGGGATGACCACCCACACGTCCCCTCCCCAGAGGATGGAGGGAGGTCACTGCTGGGCTCACGTTCACGGAAGAATCCTCATCCTCCACCCAGCACACAGTGGCCATAACCATTAGACTACGCCACATGTCCCCGAGTAAACAAAGACAGCAGTATCTTCTGCCCCCAAAACACAAACTCATCTCACTGTCTTTGTTGGTGTAGAGTATTTCTCGCTGACACTGATCACACCAAGTACGGCAAGTCTCTGCAGGCGACAGAGACCCAGCATCACATCCGGCTCAGGATGACTGGTGGGGAGCACAAAGCTGAGCCCTGGAATGCTGCTCTGTAGCGTAGCACAGCCAGGCAGGAGAGTCTGAATGCCCCTTGCAGGTAACTGTCTCCCTGGCCTTTCTCAGAAGCCCCCCTCCCCAACCCACCTCCTCCTGCTGGGGGTGGGATGGGGAGAACAAGGGCAGAGCTTCCCCCCAGGATCAGCCAGCAAAGAACCCCGACGGACACCCACTCCACCCTAAGTTCAGGGCCCCAGTCGTCCCCCCCCTCCTCCCCGAGGCTGGCCCGGAGCTGCACCTGGGGGAGCGGAGTTCACAGTGGCGGGCGCTGAGGCTGCAGAGGGCAGGGGTGCTGCCGCCAGCGGGGCGCCGGCCTCTGGGGGGAATATACGGTCCTGCTTTCGGATCTTCAATTTCTTGAGGTAAGAGATTTCTCGGAATTCCTAAAGAGTGTAAGTTTTAGTTAAGAAACCAGTTTTCCCTTCAAATAACCACCTGATAGAGAAAAGAACTTAAGAATCTTTTTCTTCTTACGATAAAGAATAACACAAAATAGGAAAATCTGAGGCTTTTAGTATGAAATACAGTATTACTGCTGATATGGTGCTTATTTGCAGTACTTCTACATTTATAATACAGCTAGTACTGTGACGCTTGAAGAGAAAAAATATTTTCCTTAAAAAAAAAAACAAAACAAACAAAAAAACCCAGTTGATAATCTGGTCAGGGAACCACTGCTGGAACTTGATTCCAAGCCCCAGGCCTCATTCTGGAGTTGTCCCCTCAAGAATGAAGAGGCTTCTTCCTGGGGTCCTATGTCCATTCCATGACCAAAAGCCCCCCCAGACTCCCCAGAGCACGGGAGAGAGATTATTACCCGAAAGGCAATCAGGGCAATTCCCTTCCCTTCCTAGGAGAAGGGACTGTGAATGCAGGGAGCCCATCAACAGTCAGTGTTCAATATTAACTCTGCCACCAGCACGGTCCACCGGCATTCCAGGCGATTCACAATGGGCTGTGCTGTAAGTGGTCACTCAATAAACATCACATACACCAGGCTCAGGCACCAGGTCCCTACCCTCCTAAGTCTTCTTTCCATCAAGAAACAGCCCTTCCCTGCTAGACCCATGGTCAACGACTGCCTGGTGGATAAAACGTATGCTGGGCATCTAACACAGTGCCACACATCACAGTGAGTTTAGAAAGAGTTTCAGCCTTTGAGAAAGAAGCTCAGCCTTGACCGACAGATACACGAAGGCAACTTCTACATAGGCGCTAGCTTCTAAACCAGAGGTGTGCTGAAGTGATGCAATACTGGGAATGCTGGGAGGGCTCCTTGGAGGCAGTGACCTGCCAAGTCAGGGGCGGGGTGGGGGAGTGTGTTTGTGTGTGGGGGTGTGTGTGTGGGGGGGTGGTGTGAGTGGTATGTGAGGAGAAAAAAGGTGGCAGAAAGAGGGGCTGCAGAAGGTAGCTGGAGCCAGATCATGGAGGGGAGTTCAAGCTAAGGAGATGACCGTAATTCTGTGATCCAAGCCCCTGGGGGCAGCACAGTCCCTACCCATGGTCTGTAAATCCATGAATTTGCATGGGCAGCAAGCACTGTCCACCTGACAAAATGTCTTGCACCTGTAGGTCCCGTTTTAAAATAACCCTTTAAAAATATACATAGATGCAGTGCAACTGACATATAAAATACTAAATAGTTCACATCACGATCTTACTTTTTTCCTAAAGATATTAAAAGGGATACAAATACCACAAACGGGCCTGTAACAATGGCATTCTCAGAAAAACTGGGAAAATATTTCTAGAAGAAATGGGCAATCACTGTAAGGTTTTAAGGGTGGCGAAAGGACAAGGTCAGACTTGTTGTAGAGCAACCGAGCAAGCAAAAGTACAGAGATACGTATAGAGTAATTATGGTAGTGAACAGAGAAGGCAAGAAACGAATGAGTGGAAGGGGCAAGCGGGAAAGTGGAGTTCAGCTCTGGATGCTGAAGTGATTAAGTGCCACCAGGACCCACAAGCAACAATTATGGGGCGCTTACTATGTACCACTGGTCCAAATGCTCAACCACCCGGGGAGAAGGCACGGGCGGTGAGGGAACTTGACAGACATCAAATCCCAAGCCAGGGAGCCCATGACAGCCCCAGGTGGTGGGGCACCAGCTCGCACTGAGTCTGAGGGCACGGGGGAGTCCATCCAGCAGCTAGCCCCCCAAGACACTGCTGGCTCCCCCAACGGTGTGGCTCCAAACAAGGTCCCCCAACTGAGGTTTTTTACATTCTGAGAATTCAAGAGAGAGAGAGAGCTCAACAGGAGACATGAGCTCTGGGCCCAACTCCCCGTCTAGCACCAAGGCAAGGAAATGTCTTGCTCTGAGAAACACTCTCCCATCATAAAGGCAGGAATTACCATTTGTTCACCACCGTGTCCCTTGTGCCCAGAACAGTGCCTGGCAGAGGGTAGCCACTTGATAAACAGAAATTAAAGTAACACACGGTCTTTGCAAGCAAGAAGATTTTACACCAGTTGGACAAACCTGTGCTCCAGCTGGAAGTGCTTTGGTACTACATCTGTGTAGTTTGCAAATGTACAGAACCAAGGACATAATTCTATAATCTGATTCTGAGGATGGCCTCGATGTAAAGAGGTCTGAGAAACTCTGCCCTGCAGTCGTGGTGACCTGGAGTGTGGACAAGCCCAGAAGATGGGACCAGGTTTTTCTGCAAATATATCCCAGGATCCACACCCCCACTTACCTTTGGGGTCACCCACTCCTTCCGGTTGGGCGTCTGTGTCTTGACCATACACTTGGTCCAGGCAGTGACATCCCCGGTACAGTAATAGGCATCGCTCTTGAAGACCAGCTGGCCTGAGCATTCCTCGCAGGGAAGGAGGGCACCGAACACCATGCCGTCGGCCACTCGGTCCAAGATCTGAAGCCAGTGAAGAAGAGAAGCAAGTCAAGGAGGAAAGGAGCAGCTACAGGAGAGGACATTTACCAATGTGGGATGAAGAAATTGCACGGACTCCACTCGCTAAAAAAGAAGGGAGGGACTGCCCTGAGGTTCCTAACATTCCCTGGAGAAGGTGGTTTACAGTTGGAGCTTGCATTTTTGTGCTTTATGAGACTTTATCTCCACGCATGAGGGTTCCTGCAGCTCCCCTTTCCCTCGGTGACTTAGAAACAAAGGGAGAACCCAGAACATCCACTGTTTCTGCACCAGAGGAACGGCAGGGCAGGGCCTGCAGGGGAGACAGCCCTCGCAGCAGAGAGGGCTCCTCGGGCCAAAGTTTGTGGCATGAACACACGAGGCAGATGTGCAGTCCACCTCGGTCCTTGAGCGCCTGCCCCTTCCTGTCCCCGCAAGCGGCGACCTCGATGGCAATGCCCATGCAACACGACTATGGAATTTCACTCCCAGTTAATACCAGCAGGTGTTCACCCGGAGGGCCTCCCACACTCCACCGGGACAGTCACCGCGCAC
>NC_041217.1:24261826-24278969 GCF_002837175.3 Physeter macrocephalus
GGAGGCAGTGACCTGCCAAGGCAGGGGCGGGGTGGGGGAGTGTGTTTGTGTGTGGGGGTGTGTGTGTGTGGGGGGGTGGTGTGAGTGGTATGTGAGGAGAAAAAAGGTGGCAGAAAGAGGGGCTGCAGAAGGTAGCTGGAGCCAGATCATGGAGGGGAGTTCAAGCTAAGGAGATGACCGTGATTCTGTGATCCAAGCCCCTGGGGGCAGCACAGTCCCTACCCATGGTTTGTAAATCCATGAATTTGCATGGGCAGCAAGCACTGTCCACCTGACAAAATGTCTTGCACCTGTAGGTCCCGTTTTAAAATAACCCTTTAAAAATATACATAGATGCAGTGCAACTGACATATAAAATACTAAATAGTTCACATCACGATCTTACTTTTTTCCTAAAGATATTAAAAGGGATACAAATACCACAAACGGGCCTGTAACAATGGCATTCTCAGAAAAACTGGGAAAATATTTCTAGAAGAAATGGGCAATCACTGTAAGGTTTTAAGGGTGGCGAAAGGACAAGGTCAGACTTGTTGTAGAGCAACCGAGCAAGCAAAAGTACAGAGATACGTATAGAGTAATTATGGTAGTGAACAGAGAAGGCAAGAAACGAATGAGTGGAAGGGGCAAGCGGGAAAGTGGAGTTCAGCTCTGGATGCTGAAGTGATTAAGTGCCACCAGGACCCACAAGCAACAATTATGGAGTGCTTACTATGTACCACTGGTCCAAATGCTCAACCACCCGGGGAGAAGGCACGGGCGGTGAGGGAACTTGACAGACATCAAATCCCAAGCCAGGGAGCCCATGACAGCCCCAGGTGGTGGGGCACCAGCTCGCACTGAGTCTGAGGGCACGGGGGAGTCCATCCAGCAGCCAGCCCCCCAAGACACTGCTGGCTCCCCCAACGGTGTGGCTCCAAACAAGGTCCCCCAACTGAGGTTTTTTACATTCTGAGAATTCAAGAGAGAGAGAGAGCTCAACAGGAGACATGAGCTCTGGGCCCAACTCCCCGTCTAGCACCAAGGCAAGGAAATGTCTTGCTCTGAGAAACACTCTCCCATCATAAAGGCAGGAATTACCATTTGTTCACCACCGTGTCCCTTGTGCCCAGAACAGTGCCTGGCAGAGGGTAGCCACTTGATAAACAGAAATTAAAGTAACACACGGTCTTTGCAAGCAAGAAGATTTTACACCAGTTGGACAAACCTGTGCTCCAGCTGGAAGTGCTTTGGTACTACATCTGTGTAGTTTGCAAATGTACAGAACCAAGGACATAATTCTATAATCTGATTCTGAGGATGGCCTCGATGTAAAGAGGTCTGAGAAACTCTGCCCTGCAGTCGTGGTGACCTGGAGTGTGGACAAGCCCAGAAGATGGGACCAGGTTTTTCTGCAAATATATCCCAGGATCCACACCCCCACTTACCTTTGGGGTCACCCACTCCTTCCGGTTGGGCGTCTGTGTCTTGACCATACACTTGGTCCAGGCAGTGACATCCCCGGTACAGTAATAGGCATCGCTCTTGAAGACCAGCTGGCCTGAGCATTCCTCGCAGGGAAGGAGGGCACCGAACACCATGCCGTCGGCCACTCGGTCCAAGATCTGAAGCCAGTGAAGAAGAGAAGCAAGTCAAGGAGGAAAGGAGCAGCTACAGGAGAGGACATTTACCAATGTGGGATGAAGAAATTGCACGGACTCCACTCGCTAAAAAAGAAGGGAGGGACTGCCCTGAGGTTCCTAACATTCCCTGGAGAAGGTGGTTTACAGTTGGAGCTTGCATTTTTGTGCTTTATGAGACTTTATCTCCACGCATGAGGGTTCCTGCAGCTCCCCTTTCCCTCGGTGACTTAGAAACAAAGGGAGAACCCAGAACATCCACTGTTTCTGCACCAGAGGAACGGCAGGGCAGGGCCTGCAGGGGAGACAGCCCTCGCAGCAGAGAGGGCTCCTCGGGCCAAAGTTTGTGGCATGAACACACGAGGCAGATGTGCAGTCCACCTCGGTCCTTGAGCGCCTGCCCCTTCCTGTCCCCGCAAGCGGCGACCTCGATGGCAATGCCCATGCAACACGACTATGGAATTTCACTCCCAGTTAATACCAGCAGGTGTTCACCCGGAGGGCCTCCCACACTCCACCGGGACAGTCACCGCGCACGGCCTGGCCGCCCGGCTCGCGGCGCCCGTAACACAAAGGCAGCTCACCGCAGACTCCCCGGAGGGCACTTGTTGCTTGTTGAAGATGAGCAGCTCTTTCAGGTCATTCGTCGAACACGCTTTCTTTAGCTCGTCCTTGATGTTCCAGATCAGGTTGTTCTGGGCCTGTGCACAAGAGCCAGCAGCTGAGAGACCAGCTCTTCTCAAAGAAAGAAACCCAACTGAAGACTCCACCCTGGCTCGCTTCTGCCTCTAGTCACAGCCCCGCGCTCAGCGGAGCTGCCCCGGGGCTGCCGCATCCCCGGCACTGTGCTCCCAGCTCGTGGCCACGGTGTCCGCCTGGGGCGCGGGCGCTCAGGGAAGGTCGAGGCAGGTGGGGAGGCCGCGGCCCAGGCGCCGGGGTCCCGGGAACCAGCCCCTCAGAGACAAGTCCCAGGACACACAGGAACGCGCCCGAAGCACCAGGTTCATCTGCCCCAACACCCGGCCCCTAAGGGAGGAAGGGGCGGCTCCTCAACAGCCTGAAAGCGAGCAGCAGGGGTGATTCCCAAACACCTCCCACCTCCTCAATACTCAGTAGTGCCGAGGAACAGACTTAAGCTCCTCTGAAGATGGAACTTTAAACCTCGGTGGTAATATTCATGCAGTGCCTACTCTGCGTGGGACACTTTTCACGCCATCGCACGCACTCTCACGACCACCTTGGCCAGCAAGGCAGTAGTAGTCTCCCGACGTCGGAGGCGGGGCAGAGAAGAGCGTCCTCCCGTTTGAGGGTGGTGGGCGAGTTACTGACGTCTCAGCCTCAGACCCCACCACCTCGAGTTGTTTAACTCACACACACACACAACACACACACACACACACACAACACACACGCGCGCCCTTTCCCAGCCTCTGTAAGGGCCAATCGATAACATCCTTGCCTGCAGCGCCACGTGCTGGGCCACTGGTGACGGAGATGAGGGAACGCGAGGCAAAAGTCTAAGGGTACAAGGTTAGATCAGAGAAGCAGAACTATCTCATCTGCGCGACCAAGGATGGGAGGCCAGCACAAATGGGTGTGCCGGGGTGGGGACCATGGGCAGCGTTCCTAGCTTGACTTTGTTTTTACCTCTGACAACACTGGAGACGGGGAAGATGGGTACGAAGGGCAAATGCAAAAGAGCACCCCAGCTCCACTGCAGCTGGGGTTGGCACCAAACTGACACGTTTTTTTTTTTTTTGGTGGTATGCGGGCCTCTCACTTTTGAGGCCTCTCCCACTGCAGAGCGCAGGTTGCGGACGCACAGGCTCAGCGGCCATGGCTCGCGGGCCCAGCCGCTCCGCGGCATGTGGGATCCTCCCAGACCGGGGCACGAACCCAGGTCCCCTGCATCGGCAGGCAGACTCTCAACCACTGCGCCACCAGGGAAGCCCTGACACATTTTTAATTGAAGGACAACCAGACCGAATCTGTGATTCTTATCAAGCAGCTGGAACCACACCAGAACTTGCTTCTAATTTTTTACACCACCGGCAAAAACAGAATACTCACGTAAGAGCGCAGCAGAGGGCTCATGGAAATCACGTTCCCAAGAAGCGACTGACTGCTCTCCCCTAGCTTCCCGAACACTCACCTTTTTCTGGTTAACAATTTTTACTTCATTTCGACACACACGTAACCAACACAGTGATGAATTTCTCTGGTCAATGACCACTGACGTAACGGGCAGTTTGCTCCTCTTAATACATGCCTTTTATTTATTTTTTTAACAAGAGATTTTCATTAAAAAACATGGAACTTTATCTCTTCCAGCCATTGTCTGTGGCATCCTTGAATTCAATATGCAGTTTCCAACGTGCTACAGGTCCGGGAGGCACCGTGATGCAGTGTGGCTGAAGCATGACGTGCCCATCCCGGCGTGAGGCTGCCAAGCGGGAAGCGGCAGCTCAGGCAGCTCAGCTCCTGCCGAGCCCGGCTACTGCTGCTCTGGCGCCTAGAGCCCACTGTGCGTGCTTTCACACAAGAACTGTTGTTTGGGGAGGAGGGAAGAAAACCTGGGGGAAAAGCCAGGTTATTTAACAACAGCTATCAAGTTGGGAATTTTTAAAGCTCTCATTAAGCAGGACACACGCACCTCCTTGAACTCTCTCCCCAGAATGAGGAAGAGAGTTGAGACTGAAAGGCGAGAGGAGACGCCCAGCTTGGGACTCACCTTGAGGGCCTTTTCAAGCTTACTCTCCTTGTCTTTTTCTTTTCTAGATTTCTTCTTGGCCACTTCCTCCATTCCATCCACCTCGTCTCCTTTTCTCTTTCTGAAAGAGACAAAGGATGTAAGGGAAAGAACCAGAGCCATTAAAGCCCTGAAAGCCAACAGCTCTGGCGACACAGCATCCTAAGGCCATTCTCATGGGCCTCAGCCAGGCCCTGCCCACTGAGGAGCTTGCCCGCTGCTCAGGCAGTGTCTGTGGCTGACGTCATCCATTTCAGGAAGCACAGCTGCCAGGAGGGGCCAGCGGTCCCTCCAGGGCCTTGGAACAACCCGGCGTGGCACAGATGAGATGGCCTGGAAGGTTCTGGCAGGGACTACGCCAGAGGTAAGACCACCGCTGAAGGCAGGGACTGCAGAAAGACAAAGCACCAGTGCCAGGCGCTGAGCCTTTCAATCTAAGACACAGGGCTGCTCCTGAGGCCAAGAGGCTGTTCTCAGACTGGGGAGGCTGTGCTGCCACTTAAAGCCCAACAAGAAGCGGTGGTCTAGGCGCTGCCAACCAGTCTGCCTCAGCCGGGTCAGCAAACGCTGCAGACCAAGTTCAGCAGCGTCACTCCTGACCTAAGAGAGGGCGCACTGAGGGCCATCAGTAGGCCCTAGAAACAGGGCAGGTCAGCCACGGTGGTTAATACTCACTTTCAGCCATCACACAGGCCTGAGATCAAACCCTTGCATTTTTTCCTCATCCGTAAAAGCAGGGAAAAGAATACCATCTACTCTGTAGGATCGTGGTGATGGTTAAGTGAAATATCCTCTGTAAAAGGCTTAGCGTAGTGCCCGGCACGCCAGAAGTGCTCAACCAGTGCTGGTTGTTACAGCATGAATGTGAGCTTGTTCACTCCTACACCTACACCCCATATCAAAGCACCCTGAGGCTTTTAAAATCTGTGGGTCCGACTTTCCAGTTTTCTTTCACATTCCAGAGCCACGTGTGCGGTGCCATAAACTTGTGCGTTTTGAACTGAAATACTGCATGAAGGCCGCTTGATGATGGGGAGGTGGGGTCACCCCGACCCTACACTGTCCAAGGAGCACAGTGTACACCACAGCCCTGCCACGCCCCCATCGGTGGGCTCGTCACCACAGCAACTAGACTGGGGCCGAGGGGCCAGCAGAGGGAACACAGGAAAGAAGCGCCCACAGGACCAACACAGACCTAGATGTTAGCGCCGTATGAAACCCACACCATTCTGAACTCTCAACCAGGTAGCTTATCGACTGCCCCCCCTCAATCTAAAAATAGTCAAGATTCTCCCAGCGCCATTCGCAAGAGAGACCCAGACGCACGGGGACACATCCACACACGAGGACATCAGGGGGATGTGAAAGTGGGTCCTGCAGGGGTCAGAAGAAAGGTGGTGGTGGATCCAGCTAGGGGAACGCTCAGATGGAGCAGGGGGACGTGGGATTTGCTCTCTGCCCGTCCACAGAGGTCAGATGCGGGACAGGGAATAGACCACCAGGAGCGGCAGGAACACGCACTGCAGGCTCCCAGTCCTTCCCTGGTCTGTGCCCCACTGCCTCAGCTGGGGAAGGGGCGGGGCTCTGCTGCCCCCCACCTTTCTGACGGGCAGCAAGGGGAACACAGGAGTGATATGGACTCTGGGTCTGTGTGAAGCCTCCACCCTGCCGGCCCCTGCACCCACCCTTCACTCTTGACGCCCGGGAGCTGCTTCTTCAGGGCTTCTTTGTCCTCTGCGGTGAGGAGGCTGAAGCCCTTGAGCTGGCTCGCACTGTACTCAGGCCGGAAGCCCAGCTCCTCCCTGTTCTGAACAAAGCAGTTCGGGTGGTACCAGCGGTCGATCATGCCTAGCTGGGGCTTCTCGGGGTCCAGCATCTTCTTGGACAGGCGCACCTGGCCCTGTAGGAGAATCCACATGTGTTACCAAAGACAGACAAGGAAGGATGGTCAAACATCGGGGGACCAGGTCCACACCGAAGGCAATGGGAGGGCTGCTGGGAAGTTTTGGCTCTTTTATGCCACCAAGGGTTGTGTTACCCTCAAGCCTCAGCACCCCATTTAAGAAGGGGTTAAGTCCAACCAGCTACCCACCTACCTAGCTGCCTGGGCAAGTGAGGAAGTAACAGCATTACCCTGAGGATGTTCTGCTGACCTGGTGCAGACATAAGAACAATGCCTGGGTTGCTATACTGCAGGCTCAGGAACCAGTGCAGGCCCCAATTCTAGCAGGACTTTCTGCAATGCCCCCACCCAGACTCTTCAGTCTCTTTACACATATGAAGACCCCCTAAAATGCAGTAATAAACCTATAAGCTAGAATCTAGTCCTGCCATCCTCCCCAGGTTTACAATTCCCAGGCCTGACATTCCGAGTGAGTTTCATGCCTGTGAGCCCAGACTGGAAACCTCGGAACAAGGAGCAGTGACACTACTCCACTTCAGGCCAAGAAACACTCAGCAGGACACAACCTCGGGCATTCCCTTTGGAAGCTTAACTTTTGCCTCAAATTCTTGCGGTTGAAGGTAGACGGAAAAGATCTGGCAATTCCACGTTTTTCCTTTCTAAACACCCACTGGCTCACCTCAATTTCCTATATAACGGCAAGGAGGTAGAAACCTTTCATCGATGCCTTGAATTAATCAACCAGCATGTTTACCTAAGATCAGAGCATCTTGGGTAATGAGGCTAAAGGGCAGAGGCCGACCCCTCCACCTGTGTCCCTGCTACTCAGATAGCCGTCATTCTGCCAGACCAGCTGTCATTCTTCAGGGACCAGAGTTGGTAGGGAAGCGTGGTTAATGAAGTTCCTGATTAAGAGGAAGTAACCTGGAGGCTCATACCAGGGAAGAAACACACTCCTTAAACTTAATCCTACCATAAAACACAGCTTTCCCCCAGCCACCGCAGAGCCCAGGAGAGAGCCCTTGTGTAAATGTTTTTCAAACTCTCCTAGGTCTCCTAAAAGCAGGTGCAGTGACGTACATGGGCTGGACCATGAATAAACAGGGACAGACCTGCCTGGAAGAAAAGTCACTGTCATCTCCTGTCTCTACTAAGATCTTCACTTTGTTTTTTTTTTTTTTTGGTGGTATGCGGGCCTCCCTCTGTTGTGGCCTCTCCCGTTGCGGAGCACAGGCTCCGGACGCGCAGGCCCAGCGGCCATGGCTCACGGGCCCAGCCGCTCCGTGGCATGTGGGATCCTCCCAGACCGGGGCACGAACCCGCGTCCCCTGCATCGGCAGGCGGACTCTCAACCACTGCGCCACCAGGGAAGCCCTTCACTTTATTTTTAACCACTAGTGTTGAGCCAGCACCTAAAGCCCCTATTTTTTCTTTTCTTTTGAGATATCCAATGACATCCAACGCAAGAACTCCAGAAAGTCAGACAGGTGAAGTCCAAAGCTCTCACCTTTTCTATCTAATCCAGAAAGTCAGACAGGTGAAGTCCAAAGCTCTCACCTTTTCTATCTTCTCCATGCAGCCCTTGCACGTGCTTCTGTTGGACTTGGCGTACTCTGCCGCAAAGTCGCCCAGTGTCTTCTCTGTCTTGCTGCCAACTCCATCTTGGCCTTTGCCTGAAGCATGAAACACAGCCACGCTCATTTCAGCAGTCTCCGCGCAGCTCCAAGGAGCCCCTGTCCTCCTCCTCTACCTCTTGGGATTCCTCTACCAGGACACCTTGTGTTCTGGGTGACCACGGCTGGTCCATCTCATCTACACTTGTTTCTAACCATTGTGGTTGGTTAACAGAGCTTCTTTTCTGGCAATAAAATAAAAAAATTTCTCAGACAGCCTCCTGGAAACAGCACAATGTTAGCTGGTGGTGGTCTCACTGTCCCCCTCTCTCCATTTCCTCTGCAGCCCCTTCTTCACTTTGGAAAGAACTTAAGTGCTTACTATGAAAACCTTGTACCATACTAAATTCCAACACTGCCTGCTAATTTCCATTACACTTTCATTTATCAAAGTTGAGTGTTGAGTTAAAGGGAGTATTTTGACATAGGAGCAGATAAAAGTATATGTAAGAATTAAATATGTGGAGCTACAAGGATATATTGTACAACACGGGGAATATAACCAATATTTTATAAATATAAACGTAATATATTACACGAGTCACTCTATTGTACACCTGTAATTTATATACTATTGTACATCAACTATACTTCAATAAAGAAAACAAAAACAAGAGAGCTGACAAACAACAACAACAAAACCTCCATAATCAAGAGAGAAAAAAAAAGTAAATATGTGGTAAGGTGGCATTCCTAATTAGCTGGAAAGATTGAATCATTCAATAAAGAATCCTGGGGAAAAATGGCCAACCATTTGGGACAAAAACTAGATTCTTTTCTTATATAAAAATAAACTCCAAGACTGAATGTTTCTCTCCTAAGATCAGGAATAAAGCAAGGCTGTCTTCTCTTACCACAGACAACACTGTACTGGAGGCTCTAATACGTGCAGTAGGCAAGAAAAAGAAACAAAATGTGTAAGTGTAGAAAAGAACAAGTAAAGCCATCTCTATTTGTAGATGACATGATTGTAACTGGGATTAGTCTTAAGAATCTACAAAAAAGCTACTAGTACTATTAAGTGAATTTAGCAAATTTGCAGAGCACAAGGCCAATATAAAACATCTCTATACATTAGCAATAAACATACTGGAAAAAGAAATTAAAGCACACTACTATTTAAACAGCATTAAAATACACAGAATACTTAGAGATAAATTTAATAAGACAATAAGACATACAAGATCTCTCTCTACACTGAATCTATAAGATTTTGCTGAAATTAAAGAAGAAGTGACTATCATGTTTATGGACCGAAAGACTCAATTTACTAAGATGTCAATAATAATCTCCAATTTGATCTACAGATTTGATGCAATGCCAATCAAAATCCTAGCAAGCTTTTCTGAGGGAGAAATTGACAAGTTTACCATAAAATTTGTAAGGAGATGACAAAGGACCTAGAAAGGTCAAAATACTATTGAAAAAGAACAAATTTAGAGGAATTACACTACGAGACTTCACGACTTACTCTAAGGTTACAATCATTAAGACAGTCGAGTAGCATAAATCAATGGAACCAAACAGAGACCAGATACAGACCTATCATCAACTGATTTTGATAAGGAAGCCAAAGTCTTTTCAACAAATCGTGCTGGAACAAAATAATAGCCACATGGAAAAAAAAAACAAAAAACGTGTACCTCACACCTAACACAAAAGTTAATTTAAGATAAATAAAATTAAATAATTTAAGATAAGCTAAAACTACAAAACTCCCAGAAGTTCTGGAGCATATCATTCAATGGCCTTAAAGAGTAGGCAAAGATTTCTTAGGAGACAGAAATTACTACCCCAAAAAGGAGAAAAAAACCCACAGAAAACCAACAAATTGGACTTCATCAAAATGAAAAACTTGCTCTTCAGAAAATGTCAGTAGGGCTTCCCTGGTGGCGCAGTGGTTAAGAATCCGCCTACCAATGCAGGGGACACGGGTTCAAGCCCCGGTCTGCGAAGATCCCACATGCCGCAGAGCTACTAAGCCCATGCGCCACAACTACTGAGCCTGTGCTCTAGAGCCCGAGAGCCTCAACTACTGAAGCCTGCGCGCCTAGAGCCCGTGCTCCGCAACAAGAGAAGCCACTGCAATGAGAAGCCTGCGCACCGCGATGAAGAGTAGCCCCCGCTCGCCGCAACTAGAGAAAGCCCGTGTGCAGCAACAAAGACCCAATGCAGCCAAAAATAAATAAATTAAATAAATAAATTTTTTAAAAAGTCAGTAAATAAATGAAAAGACAAACCTCTGACTGGGAGAAGGTATGTGCATTATTTATATCTAATAGAGGACACGCACCTAGAATATTCTAAGAACACTTACAACTCAATAATAAAGACATGCAAATTAAAACCATGATATCACTACACACTTATTGGAATGGCTAATATCAAAAAGAGTGACCATGCCAAATGCTGATGAGGGTGTGGAGGAACTCTCAAACAGTGCTGGTGGCAATGTAAAATGGTACAACCGCTTTGGAAAACAGTTTGGCACTTTCTTTAAAAAGCTGGACGTACATCTAATGTATGATCTACCACTCCATTCCCAGGTATATACCCAAGAGAATTGAGAGCACATGTACGTACAGAGCTTGTACACAAGTGTTCGTAGCAGCCGTATTTGTAATGGCCCCAATCTGTCAACAACTTAAAAGTTACCAACAGGAGAATGGATAAACCAAGTGTGATATACTCAAAAGACTACTCCTCAGTAATAAAAAAAGAACTGATGACACATGAGACAACCTGGATACGTCTCACAGACGTTACGCTGAGCGAAAGCAGCTTTCGAGAAAACGATACTATTCCTTTTTCCCTGAAACTCTAAATCACATAAAATTAATCCAAAGGGGTAGAAATCAGAACAGTGGTTACCTTGCTGAGGGGGAGGATGACTCGGAAAGGGCATAAGGGACCTTTCTGGGGGTGGCGGGTACAGAAATTTGATGGGGTGAATATTAGACGTGTGTATGCATTTGTCAAAACTCACTGAACTGTACACGTAAAGTTTGTGCATATAAATGTATGTACATTATTTTTAAAATTCCGGATGAAAGATTTCAAAATACCAAAAACAGATACTTTATTCAACAGATATGACAAGAACATTTAGTCAAAGATGAAGCTTCAATATGATGAAACAGAAAATAACCTATCTAAAAGAAAAATGTCAAACCAGGAAAAATATTTGCAAAACATGAGACCAAGAATTAGTATCTTTTGTACTTCACTAAGGAAAAGAAAAATACCCTAAGAGAAAAATGAGGAAAAGACACACACAACTATTAAAGTAACACAAATGACTGATCAACACATGACAAAATGTTCCATGTCACTAGGAGCAAAATGAAAAGGAATGAAAATACTTAGGACGGTGTGGAAGTGGAGAAATAAATGGGTACATCTCATACTGTTGGTACAAGTGGAACTGATACAACCTTTCTGAAAGGCAAGTTGGCACACACGCAGAAGGCCTTCAAATACTTCATCTCTTTCAGCAGTATTTCCTCCTCTTGGAATTAAAGAAAAAATTGGACAGGTGCCCAGGATATATCAGAAATCTGCGGCAGCTCTATGTGTAATAGAGCCAAATGGTTTAAAGTCTAGTTTCAAAAGCAAGAGAGTCTGGACTTGAATCTCAGCTCGAGCAGTTACCACCAGCGTAACCTTGGGCCACTCACCTAACCTCTAGGTGTCTCAGCTCCTCAACTGGAAAAACTGGTAAAGGGCTGGGGCAAGGATTCAATGAAATTAATATATATCATATACTTGAATGATGCACAAAATTTAGCAAGACCTCAAGAAATGAATACTACGTACCTTTAACAATAATGATGGAAATCTGTAACTTTTAACATGAAGAGTAAATATTAAGCTGTAAAATGCAATAGGTAAGTACAGGGAAATACAAATCAAGATCACCATGAAATACCACTTCAAATCATTAGGAAGAGTATTACTGAAAAAAAAAAAAAAAAAAAAAAAAAAAAAAAAAAAATCCTGAAAAACCAACCTCCCCTCCCCTCCTGCCAAAATCCAGAAAATAAAAGTGTTGATACGGATGTGGAGAAATCAGAACCCCATGTATTGCTGGTGGGGATGTATAATCCCGCAGCTGCTGTGGCAAACAGTACTGCAGTTTACACAAAAAACTGAATATAGAATAACCATACGATCCAGCAATTCCACTTCTGGGTATATACATAAGAGGACGGAAAGCAGGGTCTGGAACAGATATTTGCATACCAATGTTCACCAATCACCAAAAGGCAGAAACAACGCACGTGTCCATCAATGAATGAATGGATAAACAAAATCTGGTATAGCCATGTAACAGAATATTATTCAGCCTTAAAAGGGAAGGAAGTTCTGACACACGCCACGTGAATGAACCCTGAAGACATTATGCGGAGTGAAATAAGTCAGACACAAATGGACAAATATAGTATAAGCCAAACACAAAAGGACAAATACTGTATGATTCCACCCATATGAGGTACTTAGAAGTAGTCAAATTCATAGAGACAGAAATAAGAGTGGCTGTCAGAGACTGGGGGGAGGTAAATGAGGAATTACTGTTTAATGGGTATGGAGTATTAGTCTGGGAAGACGGCAAAGTTTTGGAGATGAATGGTGGTGATGACTGCATAACAATGTGAATGCACTTAACACCACTGAAACGTACACTTAAAAATGGTTAAGATGGTAAATATTGTGTTATGTATACTTTATCACAAGAAAAGGTGACTGAACATTAAAAAAAGTTAATACCTAAGGTAGAATCCCACTTC
The DNA here is from genome assembly GCF_002837175.3 of Physeter macrocephalus. Taxonomy (NCBI): domain Eukaryota; kingdom Metazoa; phylum Chordata; class Mammalia; order Artiodactyla; family Physeteridae; genus Physeter; species Physeter macrocephalus. Next base: position 24,274,558 of record NC_041217.1, read on the forward strand.
TGTAGGAATGAAAACACACAAACACACACACATCAATATTTGAATAGAAAATAATTTTCTAATAAGAGACCCGCAACATTAATGATAGTTCTCTCTGAATTACAGGATCTGGGACGATTTAACTTTTTGTTCTCATCAACAGCCTGGAGTCACAACAACAGGTTAAACTGGGTCAGTTCACAGCAAGGCAGAGAAATGAGAATTCAGTCTCAGGAGATCTCCTTCAAAAGGGGACAAAAAAAAAAAAAAAAAAAAAAAAAACCAAAAACTGTTTAAAATTTAAAGGCATCTCAGCAAGTTTGCGGATGCTGACAAACTGACCAAGGCTTATACGGAGAGGCAGAGGACCCAGAATAGCCAATACAATATTGAAGAGGAACAAAGTCAGGGGACTGACACTGCCTGACCTCAAGACTTGCTATAAAGCTATATAATCAAGACAGTGTGGTACTGGTGAAATACACAAATTGATAAATATGCCAGAATACAGCCCAGGAGTACACCCACACAGATACAATCAACTGATGTTTGAGGAGCAAAGGCAACACAGTGGAGAACAGCCTTTTCAACAAGTGGTGCGGGGACAACCGGGCACCCGCATGCAAAAAAGTTTAATCTAGACAACAGATTAAACCCGTCGCAAATATTAACTCAAAATGGATCACAGACTTAAATAAAACACAAAACTATAAAACTCCTAGACGATAACACAGGAGAAAATCTAGATGACCTTGGGTATGGTGATGACTTTTTAGATACAATACCAGACCTAGTACATGAAAGAAATAATTGAGAAGCTAGACTTCATTAAAATCAAAAATGTCTACTCTGTGAAAGACAGTGCCAAGAGAATAAAAACGACAAGCCACAGACCGGGAGAAAATACTTGCAAAAGACACACCTGATCAGGGACTGTTGTCCAAACTATATGAGGAACTCAATAAAACAAACCTGATTAAAATTGGGGTATAATATCTGAACAGACCCTTTACCGAAGAACATATACAGATGGCAAACAGACATGTGAAAAGATGCTCAACATCTTATGGTACTAAGGAACTGCAAATTAAAATGAGATACCACTACAAACATTTTAGATTGCCAAAATCCAAAACATTGGTAAAAAATGCTGGTAAGAACGTGGAGTAACAGGAACTCTCATTCACTGCTGGTGGTGATGTAAATGGTGTGGCCACTTTAGAAGACAGCTCGCAGTCTAAACATACTCTTACCATACAATCCAGCAATTGTGTGCCCTGGTATTTACCCAAATGAGTTGAAAACTTAGGTCCACCCAAAACCCTGCACATGGATGTGTATAGTAGTTTTATTCATAAGTGCCAAAACTTGGAAGCACCCACGGTGTCCTTAAATAGGTGAATGGATAAACTGTGGTACCTCCTGACAATGGAATATTATTCAGTGCCCAAAAGAAGTAAGTTATTGAGCTGTGAAAAGATATGCAGGAACCTTAAATGCATTATTATGAAATGAAATAAGCCAATTTGAAAAGGTTGCATACTGTTTGATTCTAACTATGTGACATTCTAGAAAAGATGAAACTATGGAGATAGGAAAAAATGTCAGTGGTTGGGAGAGGGAGGGATTAACAGGTGGAACACAGAGGAATTTTATAAGGGAGTGGGAATACTCTGTACGATGTCATAATGATTGATATATGTCATTATACATTTGCCCAAACCCATATAAGATGTACAACACCACGAGTGATGACTAATAAAAACTATGGACTTTGGGTGATGATGTATCAGTGTAGGTTCAGTGACTGTAACAAATGGACCATCTGCTGGGGGATGTTGATGGTGGCGGAGGTCATGCCTCTGCGGGAACATGGAACTCTCCATACTTTCTGCTTCATTTTGCTGTGAACCTAAAGCTACTCTAAAAACAAGGTCTATTAAAGACAACAACCGCAACAAATGTAAAGACTACATTTCAAGCATCTGGAGAAATAATATCCTGCACCAAACAGAACACTGGGTCACTGAGGCGCTGCTGAAATAACAGAGGGGTAAGCTGAAGGACCTTTTCTTTGCTCCCACAGAAAAGCTCCCCCTCCCCCCGACAACCCAGGAAGCTTCCGGGGTTGGGGCGACCCCCGCACCTCCCCGGTGTGCACGCACCCGTCACTCCTCCAGCCTCGGCCGTCTTCTTGACCTTCTGCTGGTCATCCCAGCGGAGCTCGGAGAACCCATCCACCTCAACGTCAGGGTGCCGTATGGAGTGGCCGACCTTCCAGAAGCAGGAGAAGTGGTACCAGTGCGGGACTTTCCCATCGAACATGGGCGACTAGAAGGGCGGAACCAGAGGAGGAAAAGAGCAGTGAGCCTCAGGCCCGGCCCTCAGCACCTGGCATCCTAGCCCCCGTTTGCTTACCTGTAAACCAAGGGCAGCCTCCTCTCCACTCCCCGACGTCGCAGGGGAAAAGCTGCAAACGGATGGGCAATCTGCACCCATCCCTCAGCTATGAAAGCTGCCGTGCCTGCTGCCGAGCCCGCCCTGGGGACAGGGACCAGGACATCCCTCGGGACTGACCGGCGTTTCGGCTAAGAGTTCAGCGTACTGTTACCAAAGTCGCCGCCACGCTTCAGTCACAGGCTCAGCCCAGGGCTCAGTGAGGGCACAGGAGACGCAAGTCCTGCGTCCCGCACGCCCACACACGGAGAGGCGCCACCGCCAGGCCCAAAGGGCTCTGTGCACTTAGAACAATGTGGAACAAGTCCCAGCTCGGCGCCAGGCCGAGCAAATGTGTCAGAGAAGTGTCACACCGGCAGCGAGCCACGCAGATGTGCGTGGGTTGAAGGACTTCTATGAGGGAGAGTGAAAGGGACGGGGGGTGGGGGGGGTGTCACCTCACCTCCCAGCAGCTGCGAGGTCCCTCCTCCCCCTCACCAGCCACCAGGGGACACCCTGCAGTTGCCTCTGCGGAAACAGCACCCTTATTTCACAGTTGCGTGGGGGTGGGGGTGGGGGTGAGACAGGCAGCAAGTGACTCGACCTCAACTTGAAACAGTGACCACGGTTCTTTCCACTACACTGCTCGGCAGGAAGAGGTACTTAAAAATATACAAACCGTCTGACTGAAGCAAGAGAGGCCCCAAACATCTGCTTTGATAGAACATAAATCTAAATGTCAAGCAGATGGCATAAAACAGCATTAAAAATAAATACCATGCAGAACTTTCAGGATGGAGTCGTGCGGACAGGGGAAGTACTCTGAAAAAGCAGTGACAAGATCTCCCAACTGGCCCTCTCCTACTCCGTAAGCAGCCTCTCTCTGGATTTAATATACGGTATTAAATAAAGTGTAGGGTTAATAAGGCTGGGGCACAGGACTCTTCAGCATCAAGCAGCTTGGGTTTACGGTAGCATCGGCTGTTCCCTGGGCCCAGAATGTGCCCCAGCCCTACCTGGGGCGAACGGCACTTCCTCAGGTCCCATAACACCCCTTCCCATGGCCCCCAGAGTCAAGATCCATTTGGGTTATTATTTGATCAATGTCTGTGTCCCGCGCCGGCTTAGAAGCTCCCAGAGAGGCACGATGCCTGTCTTGCCAGCAACCGGCCACGCCGCTCACGGAGGGCAATCACACAGTGCCTGGGGGTGCCCCGAGTCCGGAGGGAAGAGGGAAGAAAGGTGGGATGGAGGAACTCCTGCCGTGGAAAAGACGCTCCCTCCAACCCTAAGACAGCCCGCCCCCCCAACCAGACGACAAATGGCATTTCAGAGAGTAGACTTGTGCCCTGGCTCTCAAACTTTCACCAAGGCAGCCGACACCTCGTTAAGCATCTGGACATCTTGTTACAACATCTGTGGTGGCCTCGACCTGGGTCTTCCTGCCCTGGGACCCCTGTCTAAGCCTGCTCTAAGAGCAAAGGGGGGCACGTGGCTCAGTGGCTTTGCCCCCCCACTGGAACTCATGGCTGTGGCATTTCTTCCTGGCTCTGCTGGGGCCTGACACTTGCCCCTTAAACTTCGGTCTGGGTGCCACGCCCCTAACCACTGGCGCACTGCCAGGCACCAGAGAGGAGGCCTGCACAAGGGTGTACTCACAGCACAGGCTTGGGGGACTGTTAGGGCTCCCGTCCTCCCCCCAAAGAGGAAAGACCCCTTAACCAAGGCAAGGCTTTACTTTAGAACTTAGGACTGAGAAAGATACAGCCGGAAGGGAACTGGACCAAGGGCACAAGACTACTGGCTCCACTCAGCAGCTACCAGGCTCGAGCAAGCAGCAGAATCCTTGGCTGTATACTCAGCAAACATGAGTGCTTACCACACACCGGGGTCCTCACCTAGCCACTCTCCGTCTGTTTCCAGAGAAACGGGCCATGAAAGGAGGCCATACCACGGCCACCCTACCCCGCAGAGAGCGGAATGACCACTACCACGAA
>NC_041217.1:24280313-24311495 GCF_002837175.3 Physeter macrocephalus
GCCCCGGTCTGCGAAGATCCCACATGCCGCAGAGCTACTAAGCCCATGCGCCACAACTACTGAGCCTGTGCTCTAGAGCCCGAGAGCCTCAACTACTGAAGCCTGCGCGCCTAGAGCCCGTGCTCCGCAACAAGAGAAGCCACTGCAATGAGAAGCCTGCGCACCGCGATGAAGAGTAGCCCCCGCTCGCCGCAACTAGAGAAAGCCCGTGTGCAGCAACAAAGACCCAATGCAGCCAAAAATAAATAAATTAAATAAATAAATTTTTTAAAAAGTCAGTAAATAAATGAAAAGACAAACCTCTGACTGGGAGAAGGTATGTGCATTATTTATATCTAATAGAGGACACGCACCTAGAATATTCTAAGAACACTTACAACTCAATAATAAAGACATGCAAATTAAAACCATGATATCACTACACACTTATTGGAATGGCTAATATCAAAAAGAGTGACCATGCCAAATGCTGATGAGGGTGTGGAGGAACTCTCAAACAGTGCTGGTGGCAATGTAAAATGGTACAACCGCTTTGGAAAACAGTTTGGCACTTTCTTTAAAAAGCTGGACGTACATCTAATGTATGATCTACCACTCCATTCCCAGGTATATACCCAAGAGAACTGAGAGCACATGTACGTACAGAGCTTGTACACAAGTGTTCGTAGCAGCCGTATTTGTAATGGCCCCAATCTGTCAACAACTTAAAAGTTACCAACAGGAGAATGGATAAACCAAGTGTGATATACTCAAAAGACTACTCCTCAGTAATAAAAAAAGAACTGATGACACATGAGACAACCTGGATACGTCTCACAGACGTTACGCTGAGCGAAAGCAGCTTTCGAGAAAACGATACTATTCCTTTTTCCCTGAAACTCTAAATCACATAAAATTAATCCAAAGGGGTAGAAATCAGAACAGTGGTTACCTTGCTGAGGGGGAGGATGACTCGGAAAGGGCATAAGGGACCTTTCTGGGGGTGGCGGGTACAGAAATTTGATGGGGTGAATATTAGACGTGTGTATGCATTTGTCAAAACTCACTGAACTGTACACGTAAAGTTTGTGCATATAACTGTATGTACATTATTTTTAAAATTCCGGATGAAAGATTTCAAAATACCAAAAACAGATACTTTATTCAACAGATATGACAAGAACATTTAGTCAAAGATGAAGCTTCAATATGATGAAACAGAAAATAACCTATCTAAAAGAAAAATGTCAAACCAGGAAAAATATTTGCAAAACATGAGACCAAGAATTAGTATCTTTTGTACTTCACTAAGGAAAAGAAAAATACCCTAAGAGAAAAATGAGGAAAAGACACACACAACTATTAAAGTAACACAAATGACTGATCAACACATGACAAAATGTTCCATGTCACTAGGAGCAAAATGAAAAGGAATGAAAATACTTAGGACGGTGTGGAAGTGGAGAAATAAATGGGTACATCTCATACTGTTGGTACAAGTGGAACTGATACAACCTTTCTGAAAGGCAAGTTGGCACACACGCAGAAGGCCTTCAAATACTTCATCTCTTTCAGCAGTATTTCCTCCTCTTGGAATTAAAGAAAAAATTGGACAGGTGCCCAGGATATATCAGAAATCTGCGGCAGCTCTATGTGTAATAGAGCCAAATGGTTTAAAGTCTAGTTTCAAAAGCAAGAGAGTCTGGACTTGAATCTCAGCTCGAGCAGTTACCACCAGCGTAACCTTGGGCCACTCACCTAACCTCTAGGTGTCTCAGCTCCTCAACTGGAAAAACTGGTAAAGGGCTGGGGCAAGGATTCAATGAAATTAATATATATCATATACTTGAATGATGCACAAAATTTAGCAAGACCTCAAGAAATGAATACTACGTACCTTTAACAATAATGATGGAAATCTGTAACTTTTAACATGAAGAGTAAATATTAAGCTGTAAAATGCAATAGGTAAGTACAGGGAAATACAAATCAAGATCACCATGAAATACCACTTCAAATCATTAGGAAGAGTATTACTAAAAAAAAAAAAAAAAAAAAAAAAAAAAAAAAAAAAATCCTGAAAAACCAACCTCCCCTCCCCTCCTGCCAAAATCCAGAAAATAAAAGTGTTGATACAGATGTGGAGAAATCAGAACCCCATGTATTGCTGGTGGGGATGTATAATCCCGCAGCTGCTGTGGCAAACAGTACTGCAGTTTACACAAAAAACTGAATATAGAATAACCATACGATCCAGCAATTCCACTTCTGGGTATATACATAAGAGGACGGAAAGCAGGGTCTGGAACAGATATTTGCATACCAATGTTCACCAATCACCAAAAGGCAGAAACAACGCACGTGTCCATCAATGAATGAATGGATAAACAAAATCTGGTATAGCCATGTAACAGAATATTATTCAGCCTTAAAAGGGAAGGAAGTTCTGACACACGCCACGTGAATGAACCCTGAAGACATTATGCGGAGTGAAATAAGTCAGACACAAATGGACAAATATAGTATAAGCCAAACACAAAAGGACAAATACTGTATGATTCCACCCATATGAGGTACTTAGAAGTAGTCAAATTCATAGAGACAGAAATAAGAGTGGCTGTCAGAGACTGGGGGGAGGTAAATGAGGAATTACTGTTTAATGGGTATGGAGTATTAGTCTGGGAAGACGGCAAAGTTTTGGAGATGAATGGTGGTGATGACTGCATAACAATGTGAATGCACTTAACACCACTGAAACGTACACTTAAAAATGGTTAAGATGGTAAATATTGTGTTATGTATACTTTATCACAAGAAAAGGTGACTGAACATTAAAAAAAGTTAATACCTAAGGTAGAATCCCACTTCTGTAGGAATGAAAACACACAAACACACACACATCAATATTTGAATAGAAAATAATTTTCTAATAAGAGACCCGCAACATTAATGATAGTTCTCTCTGAATTACAGGATCTGGGACGATTTAACTTTTTGTTCTCATCAACAGCCTGGAGTCACAACAACAGGTTAAACTGGGTCAGTTCACAGCAAGGCAGAGAAATGAGAATTCAGTCTCAGGAGATCTCCTTCAAAAGGGGACAAAAAAAAAAAAAAAAACCAAAAACTGTTTAAAATTTAAAGGCATCTCAGCAAGTTTGCGGATGCTGACAAACTGACCAAGGCTTATACGGAGAGGCAGAGGACCCAGAATAGCCAATACAATATTGAAGAGGAACAAAGTCAGGGGACTGACACTGCCTGACCTCAAGACTTGCTATAAAGCTATATAATCAAGACAGTGTGGTACTGGTGAAATACACAAATTGATAAATATGCCAGAATACAGCCCAGGAGTACACCCACACAGATACAATCAACTGATGTTTGAGGAGCAAAGGCAACACAGTGGAGAACAGCCTTTTCAACAAGTGGTGCGGGGACAACCGGGCACCCGCATGCAAAAAAGTTTAATCTAGACAACAGATTAAACCCGTCGCAAATATTAACTCAAAATGGATCACAGACTTAAATAAAACACAAAACTATAAAACTCCTAGACGATAACACAGGAGAAAATCTAGATGACCTTGGGTATGGTGATGACTTTTTAGATACAATACCAGACCTAGTACATGAAAGAAATAATTGAGAAGCTAGACTTCATTAAAATCAAAAATGTCTACTCTGTGAAAGACAGTGCCGAGAGAATAAAAACGACAAGCCACAGACCGGGAGAAAATACTTGCAAAAGACACACCTGATCAGGGACTGTTGTCCAAACTATATGAGGAACTCAATAAAACAAACCTGATTAAAATTGGGGTATAATATCTGAACAGACCCTTTACCGAAGAACATATACAGATGGCAAACAGACATGTGAAAAGATGCTCAACATCTTATGGTACTAAGGAACTGCAAATTAAAATGAGATACCACTACAAACATTTTAGATTGCCAAAATCCAAAACATTGGTAAAAAATGCTGGTAAGAACGTGGAGTAACAGGAACTCTCATTCACTGCTGGTGGTGATGTAAATGGTGTGGCCACTTTAGAAGACAGCTCGCAGTCTAAACATACTCTTACCATACAATCCAGCAATTGTGTGCCCTGGTATTTACCCAAATGAGTTGAAAACTTAGGTCCACCCAAAACCCTGCACATGGATGTGTATAGTAGTTTTATTCATAAGTGCCAAAACTTGGAAGCACCCACGGTGTCCTTAAATAGGTGAATGGATAAACTGTGGTACCTCCTGACAATGGAATATTATTCAGTGCCCAAAAGAAGTAAGTTATTGAGCTGTGAAAAGATATGCAGGAACCTTAAATGCATTATTATGAAATGAAATAAGCCAATTTGAAAAGGTTGCATACTGTTTGATTCTAACTATGTGACATTCTAGAAAAGATGAAACTATGGAGATAGGAAAAAATGTCAGTGGTTGGGAGAGGGAGGGATTAACAGGTGGAACACAGAGGAATTTTATAAGGGAGTGGGAATACTCTGTACGATGTTATAATGATTGATATATGTCATTATACATTTGCCCAAACCCATATAAGATGTACAACACCACGAGTGATGACTAATAAAAACTATGGACTTTGGGTGATGATGTATCAGTGTAGGTTCAGTGACTGTAACAAATGGACCATCTGCTGGGGGATGTTGATGGTGGCGGAGGTCATGCCTCTGCGGGAACATGGAACTCTCCATACTTTCTGCTTCATTTTGCTGTGAACCTAAAGCTACTCTAAAAACAAGGTCTATTAAAGACAACAACCGCAACAAATGTAAAGACTACATTTCAAGCATCTGGAGAAATAATATCCTGCACCAAACAGAACACTGGGTCACTGAGGCGCTGCTGAAATAACAGAGGGGTAAGCTGAAGGACCTTTTCTTTGCTCCCACAGAAAAGCTCCCCCTCCCCCCGACAACCCAGGAAGCTTCCGGGGTTGGGGCGACCCCCGCACCTCCCCGGTGTGCACGCACCCGTCACTCCTCCAGCCTCGGCCGTCTTCTTGACCTTCTGCTGGTCATCCCAGCGGAGCTCGGAGAACCCATCCACCTCAACGTCAGGGTGCCGTATGGAGTGGCCGACCTTCCAGAAGCAGGAGAAGTGGTACCAGTGCGGGACTTTCCCGTCGAACATGGGCGACTAGAAGGGCGGAACCAGAGGAGGAAAAGAGCAGTGAGCCTCAGGCCCGGCCCTCAGCACCTGGCATCCTAGCCCCCGTTTGCTTACCTGTAAACCAAGGGCAGCCTCCTCTCCACTCCCCGACGTCGCAGGGGAAAAGCTGCAAACGGATGGGCAATCTGCACCCATCCCTCAGCTATGAAAGCTGCCGTGCCTGCTGCCGAGCCCGCCCTGGGGACAGGGACCAGGACATCCCTCGGGACTGACCGGCGTTTCGGCTAAGAGTTCAGCGTACTGTTACCAAAGTCGCGGCCACGCTTCAGTCACAGGCTCAGCCCAGGGCTCAGTGAGGGCACAGGAGACGCAAGTCCTGCGTCCCGCACGCCCACACACGGAGAGGCGCCACCGCCAGGCCCAAAGGGCTCTGTGCACTTAGAACAATGTGGAACAAGTCCCAGCTCGGCGCCAGGCCGAGCAAATGTGTCAGAGAAGTGTCACACCGGCAGCGAGCCACGCAGATGTGCGTGGGTTGAAGGACTTCTATGAGGGAGAGTGAAAGGGACGGGGGGTGGGGGGGGTGTCACCTCACCTCCCAGCAGCTGCGAGGTCCCTCCTCCCCCTCACCAGCCACCAGGGGACACCCTGCAGTTGCCTCTGCGGAAACAGCACCCTTATTTCACAGTTGCGTGGGGGTGGGGGTGGGGGTGAGACAGGCAGCAAGTGACTCGACCTCAACTTGAAACAGTGACCACGGTTCTTTCCACTACACTGCTCGGCAGGAAGAGGTACTTAAAAATATACAAACCGTCTGACTGAAGCAAGAGAGGCCCCAAACATCTGCTTTGATAGAACATAAATCTAAATGTCAAGCAGATGGCATAAAACAGCATTAAAAATAAATACCATGCAGAACTTTCAGGATGGAGTCGTGCGGACAGGGGAAGTACTCTGAAAAAGCAGTGACAAGATCTCCCAACTGGCCCTCTCCTACTCCGTAAGCAGCCTCTCTCTGGATTTAATATACGGTATTAAATAAAGTGTAGGGTTAATAAGGCTGGGGCACAGGACTCTTCAGCATCAAGCAGCTTGGGTTTACGGTAGCATCGGCTGTTCCCTGGGCCCAGAATGTGCCCCAGCCCTACCTGGGGCGAACGGCACTTCCTCAGGTCCCATAACACCCCTTCCCATGGCCCCCAGAGTCAAGATCCATTTGGGTTATTATTTGATCAATGTCTGTGTCCCGCGCCGGCTTAGAAGCTCCCAGAGAGGCACGATGCCTGTCTTGCCAGCAACCGGCCACGCCGCTCACGGAGGGCAATCACACAGTGCCTGGGGGTGCCCCGAGTCCGGAGGGAAGAGGGAAGAAAGGTGGGATGGAGGAACTCCTGCCGTGGAAAAGACGCTCCCTCCAACCCTAAGACAGCCCGCCCCCCCAACCAGACGACAAATGGCATTTCAGAGAGTAGACTTGTGCCCTGGCTCTCAAACTTTCACCAAGGCAGCCGACACCTCGTTAAGCATCTGGACATCTTGTTACAACATCTGTGGTGGCCTCGACCTGGGTCTTCCTGCCCTGGGACCCCTGTCTAAGCCTGCTCTAAGAGCAAAGGGGGGCACGTGGCTCAGTGGCTTTGCCCCCCCACTGGAACTCATGGCTGTGGCATTTCTTCCTGGCTCTGCTGGGGCCTGACACTTGCCCCTTAAACTTCGGTCTGGGTGCCACGCCCCTAACCACTGGCGCACTGCCAGGCACCAGAGAGGAGGCCTGCACAAGGGTGTACTCACAGCACAGGCTTGGGGGACTGTTAGGGCTCCCGTCCTCCCCCCAAAGAGGAAAGACCCCTTAACCAAGGCAAGGCTTTACTTTAGAACTTAGGACTGAGAAAGATACAGCCGGAAGGGAACTGGACCAAGGGCACAAGACTACTGGCTCCACTCAGCAGCTACCAGGCTCGAGCAAGCAGCAGAATCCTTGGCTGTATACTCAGCAAACATGAGTGCTTACCACACACCGGGGTCCTCACCTAGCCACTCTCCGTCTGTTTCCAGAGAAACGGGCCATGAAAGGAGGCCATACCACGGCCACCCTACCCCGCAGAGAGCGGAATGACCACTACCACGAAGAAAGTCACCATGCAGTTTGCTGCAGGCCCTCCCAAGAACACCAACAAGGCAAAAGCCTGGAAGGCCCAGTTCATCCCCTCGAGGCTGCCCCAGGGCAAGCCAGCTAAAGTATCAGGTATTTGATACCCAGAGAACAATCCTCCCATACAAAATGTAAAAGAAGGTATTTAAATCCCAGGGAAGTGGGGCGGGGGCGGGCGGGGAAGAATGGCTTCTTTCTGGCCTTCACCAGCTCAGCCTACAAGACCAATGTTACATTCTGAGTTAAAACTCCACCCCCAATTACAGTTAGAGAAAACCACACTTAATTTTAATAATAATTTCCTTCACTATCAAGAAGGATCCAGAATGGTAGACTTTCTTACCACTTGGACTCCAATAGAGAGAGCCAACCCACCTCTTCATTCCTCACCAGTGTCCTTGTCTCCACACACTGGCTGGACTGAGGTTTTCTGTCTGTCTTTCCCAATAGAACAGGGTCATCTCTGGCTGTCCGGTGAAGGCTATGGATGTCCCTCTCTCAGACTAACATTTTAAAATGCATGATAAAATACATAGGCTCACAAAGGAAATCAATTATATTGAAATAATTATCAAAACATTTAAAACGTTTACTGAGATACAGTAATCTACAAGCTTTAAAGCATTAAATAACGAGACACAGTACCCACTTTAATAACTACTGTGATCTTGTAGCGAGCGATGAGTGTAAATGGTTATTTTAAGAAATCCCCAACAACTGTAAAGTGATGTGAAAATAACAGTAACTACTACTGATGACAAAAATCACAGGTACTCCTAATGCGCCTTAGCTTTGCAGATTACATTCATAATTGTAGGAAGTAATGAATTGTAACTTAAGTCTAGAGAAGATAGGGATGCATATTTTTTCTCACTGAAACTCATGGACCTCCTGAGTTCTATCTGCCATCCCACAGACTCCAGGTTAAGAGCCCCTGCACTAATGGCAACTTCATACGATCGGTGGCCCAAACATTAGGGTGAAAAGATGCTCTGCGGGAGATATAGCGCCTCAAATGGTAGGCCTTGCCCATTTCTCCATCCTTAACTTCCTGCCACTTCTGTGGTGAGCTCCCATCTTGGGCACATCATGCCTAGGGAACAGCTCCATCAGGTGGCACCCACCCCTGTACAGCAATGTTTACCAGTCATCACTCCTTTAAACAAACTGGAAGCTCCCAGGGGTGGAGTCTCTCCTTGTGCCCCTAGTACCTAACACAGTGCCCAGAACCTAGCAGCTGCTCAGCGAGTGATTACTGAACGAATAAATATTGTGTGCCAGGTACTGAGTTAGGTGGCCCTGAGGCTGATTCCAAGATGACAACCTCAGTCCCTGCCATACTATGAAATGAGACTGCCTAAGTACACTATGGTACCCACTCCGCTCCAGCCAGTAGCTGCTGCAAATCCAGCAGTACCATCCGGTCATTCATAAAACATATACTGCCTCACGGCCCGGAAGGAAAATCAAGTTACCTTGACCGTGAGCACTAAGCTTGGATAAAAGCTTTCTGTTGGGGGTGGGGAAGACAGGGCCGGTGGAAACCCTGATTAGGCAGGCAGACAGGAGCTGAAGGAGGCAGGAACCTCCAGACATACTACCTCACTCCAACACCCCTCCCACCATATGGCAAGCCTCAGGGACCACCGGAGGGAAATCCCGAATCTGTCAAGAGGCCCAGTTGAGGAACCCCAGGAGCCACTCTTACTCAAACCAGATGGCTGCAAAGGCATCAGAAGGACGTGTTTGTGAACTTGGAAAGTCTGAGGAAAGTGTTAAACCATAAATTAAGCCAAAAGTGAATGCACTGTACTGAAATGACACCAACTTGCATAGTTTTGCATAATTTAAAAAAAATGAGAGTGAGCGGGTGTTGAAATGATAGCCAAAAATAGATTAAAAAAAAAAAAACCCTCACTTGCCAGTCGCCACCATCAATGTAGGACAAAAATCTTCCAGAATAAGGTAGGTCAAAACCAGACTAGCTTCAAAATACCACGCGTACGTTTTCTTCCCAAGGCGAATGGCAATAAAACAAACCCAGAAATAAGGACAGAAGCGGCTGCTTATTTTTACAAAGTAAAAGGCACCACCAGCTCCTGACCGTATTTCCCGGGCTACTGCTGCAAGATCAGCAAAACCTTCCAGAAGGGTCCACCCGGCGGGCCACACACAGGACGAGAGGAAGCAGCTGCGCCCGCAGGCCCCGCGCGGGCTCGAAGGGGCCGGCCCGGCCTGCAGCTCCCGACCAGCCCTCCCCCCACCCTCCCCGGACGCGCGGAAGCCCCAGCCTCGCACAAAGCGGCCTCTCCGCCCACACCTGCACCATGATGGCCATCCGGAGCGAGTCCTTGGGGATGCTCTCGCTGCATTTTTTGCAAGAGGCGCGCCCGCTCTTGGCGTACTCGACCCGGTAGAGCTTGTCCGATGACTCCGCCATCCTCCTCCTCAAGTTGCTGCAGCTCCGGGAGCCCGACGCCGCTACCTGGAGACCCGCTGCTGCTACCGCCGCCTCGCCCGCCGGTCCGCTCCCCGCTGGCGCCCGAACGTCTAGAGAAGCAGCCGCCGCCGCCTCCGAGCACGCCGCGTAGGCCACCCGCCGCTCCGGATAGATTGCTGATGCCTGGCGGCGGGCACGCCCCGGCGCCCGCGCTCACTGGGCGGGGCCGGCGGCGCGCGCGCCCCCTGCCGGCAGTGCGGCGGCGTTTCCCCGGCGCCTGAGGCTGCGGGAGCTCGACCCTGGCTGCTGCGGACGGAAGCCGGGCTTACCCGCGTCTGTAGCTCTTTGAAGGACGAAGCGCCACCCCTTTAACCATTTGTCCCCAGGAAGGCTTACGTGCTCTCACACCTAATTCCAGCCTCGTCCCTTTTTAATACGTGTATCCTCTCTCCCCTGAGGGCGGACAGGTCTGGAAGGCTCTGGGCTGGCTCGGGAATATGGTTGATCTGCCAAAGAGAGGTCAACCTGGGCTGGCCCTCGGCGGACGTTCTAACTGCAGTCCGCAGACCGTTGGGACCCAATACTAACTGAAATCTAGCATCGCCTTCATTATGAATTTTAATGCATGGATACAGATTCTGGGAGTCTTAGCAATACCTGTGACTTTGTCAGCAATAGTTAGCACAGGTGCTTTCCTATCACTTTACGATTGTTGGAGAGAACTCAGTGTTAAAAGCTCATCACTACTTAAATTGCGGTAGTTAAGAGACCTGCTGCTACTAGATCTTGTTTTTTAATGTAGGACTGTGTTTTTATATAACTGGTTTCTTTTTAAATTCTATGCATTTTATTCATTTAAAACTTTGTAACGGAGTGTGCTGTCTTTGAGACTATTCAGTTCTATAGAGGACAAGAAAAATAAACGGGATGAATGAAACAAAACTTGTTAAACAGAGAGGAGAAGAAGAAAGCTAGTAGCTTTTGAGACATGGATGCTGAGTAAGCAAGTAGGTTGTGGGACATAGGGAAGAAGCTTAAGTAGTGACCTGTTAGATATGTTGAAGATAAATAGAGTTAAGTGGAATATATGATGGAACAAATAAAAGAATTTTACTTGGAGAGAAACCAAAAGGCATCATCATTCGACGTCTGGGTTGACAACTATGTCCTCCCTAATGGCCACTCACTGGTGATAACGCTACGGTCCCATTCTGGCTCCCCTACACTCTGCCCAAGAATTGCAGATAAAACCCATGTCTGTTCAGCAGGCTGATTGGCAAGCTACATTTGTGGCCAGGCGTAGTTGCCCCTGTGTCTTTCTGATAGGTGACTGTGAGTTGGCTCCAGATACTGTCTGTTGAGTAGCCTTGAACGTCCTCAGCTCTGGTCTTCATAACCCCACTGTCAGTGGGGTTGGATGACGAAGCAGAGAGACAGAGAGAGACAGAAAATGAACATTGCATGACCCCAGGTTTAGATGGTGTGCTCCACCTCACCTCTAGCCTGTCCTGGGTATGTTATGCATCCCATGTTGTTCCCTGCTGCAGGAAGTTTCAATCAGGTGTTTCAGATGGATTTAATAAGCCCCACAATTCAAGCATCTTAATTTGGTCTGTGGGGCTTTCTGTTTTGTGACTTAGATAACTTGCCTGATAGTGTGTCTAGAAGCTACCATTGCATTTGAGGTCCACAGACTTCAATGGATTGACAAATGGGTCCTGGGTGCACACACAAAGGTTAAGAATTCCTGCCCTATGTATATCCAGACAAAACTATAATTCAAAAAGATACATACATCCCTATGTTTGTAGCAGCACTATTTACAATAGTCAAGATATGGAAACAACCTAAATGTCCATCAACAGATGAATGGATAAAGAAAATGTGTTATATATATATATATATATATATATATATATATATAATATGGAAACAACCTAAGTGCCCAATGATGTATGAATGGATAAAGAAAATGTGTTATATATATATATATATATATATATATATATATACACAATGGAATATTACTCAGCCATAAAAAATGAATGAAACAATGCCATTTGCAGCCACATGGATGGACCTAGAGATTATCATACTAAGTGAAGTAAGTCAGAAAGAGAAAGACAAATACCATATGATATCACTTATATGTGGAATCTAAATTATGACACAAATGACCTTGTCTACGAAACAGAAACAGACTCACAGACATAGAGAACAGACTTGTGGTTGCCAAAGAGGAGGGCTGGATTGGGAGTTTGGGACGAGCAGATGCAAACTATTATATATAGAATGGATAAACAACAAGGTCCTATTATATGCCACAGGGAACTATATTCAATTTCCTGTAATAGACCCTAATGGAAAAGAATATGAAGAAGAATATATATATATATATATAAAATATGTATAACTGAATCACTTTGCCGTACAGCAGAAATAACACAACATTGTAAATCAACTATACTTCAATTGAGAAAGAAAAGAATTCCTGCCGTAAAACACCAAGGAGAGCCAGGTATATTCTACTGCCTACTCGATATTTCTGTTTGGATGTCTTATATATATATCCAGTGATGTCCAAAACCTCCCCTAGTACTTTCTACCTCAGGAAATGGTCCATGGTTCTCCACGTTGCTTAAGCCAAACGCCTTGGAGTCAACTTGACTCCTTTTCTCTTTTGTTCTACATCCAATCCATCACTGAATCCTGACTTCCATGACCTCAGTAGTTTCTCACCACCTTCCCATCAACACAGCACCACTGTCTGGACCGCCATCATCTTTTGTGGTTCTGAGACAGTCCCCTTCCCTGCTGGCCTTCCTGCAGTCTTTTCTCCCCATGAAGCATGTGAGGTCACTTTAGATCTCAACCTGTGTTACTTCGACATTCAAAACCTTCCAAAGGCTTCTCATCACACTTGGAATAAAAGCCAGAATTCTTCCTGTGGCTGAATCTGAGCCCTGTCTGCTACCCTGGCTTCATGGCCTCCGTCTCCTGAGGGCTCCAGCTGCCCCAGCCACACCAGCTTCCTGCCTGTTCCTCAAAGGCCACAAATTCACTCCCACCTTGGAGATTTGGAGCTTTGCATTTACGTTTCCCGGAACAGTCCTTACCAGTGAGTGCAGGGCTCACTCCCTCTCTTCGTTCAGCTTCTCCTCACACATCACTGTGATGACCCCAGCTAAGATGCTTTGTCTGCACGCCATCTTCAACTTCTTGTCCTGCTTGTGTTCTTCTTTGCACTTATTACTCCTAAGCATATTTCGTACACATGTATATGTTTATTGTCTGTCTCTTTCACCAAAATGTAAGCTCCACCAGGGCAGGGGTTTTTTATCAATTTTGCATGTAGTAATATTCTCAGTGCCTGGAACAGTGCCAAGCACTCAAAATATTTTGTTGAATGAATGAATGAATCCACATTTGGCACTTCCTCTGCACAGCCCACCTGTTTAATAATAAGGTTCCTTCACACTTATATAGATTTTCGTGTTTTACAATGGGCCTTCCCAAACATTATTTTGTTTGCTTCTCATTATAATGCCGTAAAATAGTTTTCTTTTTTTCAAAAAACTAATAAACTATTATGTTTACTTAGAAGCATTCAGGCTGTCACAAAACTGTTACAACTCCCCCGACCCCTAATTACAGAGTAGAATTCAGTAACAGAACAATTATTTCGTATAAGCTGCATGAGAGACAACTGAAAAAACGACAGTGCCCCTACATAATTAATTTGTCCTGTGCACCTACAAGAACCTGCTTTGAATTCCCTTGCTGGGTCACAACCAGTATACAACACCAGGTAAGGTTAGTGGCCTTGGAAAATATCACCAGGACAGGGTTGTATAAAAAAGTATTTGGGAATTCTTGTTAACAATAACATCCCACCCCAAAAAGGGGCAGTTTAAAAGAAAATCTTACCCAGCTTTACATTTCAATTTTTTTTTAATTTAAAAGGAATGAAAAGGGGCTTCCCTGGTGGCGCAGTGGTCGAGAGTCCGCCTGCCGATGCAGGGGACACGGGTTCGTGCCCCGGTCCGGGAAGATCCCACGTGCCGCAGAGCGGCTGGGCCCCTGTGCCATGGCCGCTGCGCCTACGCGTCCGGAGCCTGCGCTCCGCAACGGGAGAGGCCACAACAGTGAGAGGCCCGCATACCACAAAAAAAAAAAAAAAAAAAAAGGAATGAAAAAAAATGAATTATGTCCAGGGAGGTTAAATGCTTAATAGACAAGAAAAAAAATGCTGCCCTAGAACTACTTCATTCACCATCTTCAACTTTGTTGTCTTTATCTTCCTCTTCCTCATCTTTCTCTCCTTCTTTCTCTTTCTCCTCTACCTTTTTTTTCTTGTCTGGATCAGCCTTGACAGCCTCCTTTTTTTTTTTGCCACATCAGCTTTCCTTTGGCTCAGGATGCAGCAAGATCCTTTCAGTACTTTTCCTTCCTCTGAACAGACTTCTTTTGCGGATGGCAGGCAGCCTGCCATCGGCAGCACTGTCACTCACATCTCTCCCAGTTTCTTTGCATCACTGCCAAAAGACAGACCAGGATCTCCTGTGGGGTGGTACTCAGAAGACGAGAAAGAGGCCAAAGGAGGCTTTTTGGGTGGTTGAAATCCCTGAACTTCTTTTTGTTTCCATTTTGGGAGGAATAAACCTTTTCATTTCTGTTTTATAAGGGGCCTTGTCCACTGTTGACACTTCTCCAATTTCCTTTCTCTTTGGCAGACAAGGCTTTCCACCTTTCCGAGCATTTTAAAGAACATCTTGAGAAGTTGACCGAAGCATCTGGATGGTTTTCCCTGAGCTCCTTGCAGCAAGTTTACCCAAAGTGCCTATGATGCCATTTGGCCTCAGGCTTTTTAGGACCTCCTCTGCCCGTGTTTAGTTATTTTTCCTCAGGGAGGCACAGAGTTGCTCGGTGCCCCTTGCTCTCACTTGCCTCAGCAGTGTCTCTAGGTATTTTTTTTTTAAATTTTATTATTATTTGTTTTTGCTGTGTTGGGTCTTCGTTTCTGTGAGACGGCTTTCTCTAGTTGTGGCGAGCGGGGGCCACTCTTCATCACGGTGCGCGGGCCTCTCACTATCGCGGCCTCTCTTGTTGCGGAGCACAGGCTCCAGATGCGCAGGCTCAGTAATTGTGGCTCACGGGCCCAGTGACTCCGCGGCATGTGGGATCCTCCCAGACCAGGGCTCGAACCTGCGTCCCCTGCACTGGCAGGCAGACTCTCAACCGCTGCGCCACCAGGGAAGCCCGAATATCTTTTTTATATTCGTTGGCCGTTTCAATTTCTTCTTCCGTGAATTTCTTGTTCTACCTTTTGCCCATTAAAAAATATTCCCCACCTTGTTTACTCTAAGAGTCATAGTTCTTTTTAAATGATATAAACATGTCTTACTTTATTTCCCTGTTTGTTCTTAACTTCCAAATGCCCTTTACCGTACATCATGTTGCCTGGTTTATTAACAGAGTGAGACTAGAGGAAAATAATGCTCTTGCACGATGAGGGAAGACAGAAATGATGGTGGGAGACTGGGGTGTGTGGTTGAACAGGGGTCTGTGCAGAGTGAGAGGCACAGAAGGGCTGTTTCCATGGCTGCCTCCACCACACGTGGCCTCACCATCCTTTTCTTGTCTCCCTTTTTAAAAAGCCACAATATAAACAGCCTTGTTGTTTTTCCTGATTATGTAAGTAATATTTGCAGCCTGTAGAAGCAAAGCAAAGCCACATGGCTTCAAGGATGAAAAGTGTGCAAGAATCCTGCTCTGGAAGCCCCCAGAGGTAAGTTTTAACACATGAATTCTTTTGTATTCTTTACCCTTAGCCTTGCATCTGCACAGGGTAGGCACCTAGTGAACATTTGCTGAATGAATGAATCAATGATTGAATACATATATAAATATGTAAAAAAAATTTTTTTGACTTGCCTTTAAAGACGTGAGGGCAAGTCCAACAGGGCCTGGTGAAAAGCAGAGCCCCTCAGAGGAGGACGCAGTTCAGCCGGCGGGTTTGGGCCCTGGCCTGTGCCGTCTCCTGAGCGCATTTCTCACAAAGCAAATAAGCCTCGTTATTTTGAACCACGAGGCTGACATAAAGAAACTCACAATTGCCTCAGAAAATTATGTTCCCTGCTAAGCCCATGCAATTGTCCTGGACGCTGATTTTCTGTCAAGAACGGGGATTTGGGGCTTCCCTGGTGGCGCAGTGGTTGAGGGTCTGCCTGCCGATGCAGGGGACACGGGTTCGTGCCCTGGTCCGGGAAGATCCCACATGCCACGGAGCGGCTGGGCCCGTGAGCCATGGCCGCTGAGCCTGCGCCTCCGGAGGCTGTGCTCCGCAATGGGAGAGGCCACGGCAGTGAGAGGCCCGCGTACGGCAAAAAAAAAAAAAAAGAACGGGGCTTTGTTGGGATGGGCTGAAATATTCTAGAAAGATGAAGATCAAAGCTTGGTCTGTAGGTCTGGGGCCGATGCAGGAACTTAAGTGCTGGCAGCAACCTCATTTCTCGAGTGAGAGCAAAGCCACAAATAATGAACATTTTCATTCCCTTGTTTCTAGTTTGAAGATCTCTGTCCCTGTTCTCTTAGTGACTAAGCCGATCTTATTTTACTCCTTTGTTCTTTTACAAAACATATAAAGGAGGAAAGGGAAGAAATTAAAGCTACGGGTAGCTTCCCAATTCAGGAGGGTAATAGCTTCCCCAAGGCGCAGTTACATTACGATGCAGTTCGGAATCTGTGTTTATGAAACAGAGCTGCTTTGGAAATCATTGCGTAATTCTCACCAGAGTGCAGATTTCCTAACCGCATTCACACAGAGGTGCCTTTCAACTGTTATGATTTATTGTTCAGTAACTATTCTTTTTTAAAAAATAGCATCAAAATCAGTGATTCTTCTTTCTGTACAATTTTATAGGGCAGAAAATTTAGTTAGAACTAAATACACACAAATAATTTAATGTTTTAAGATTTGATTGTTTGAATCACAGTAGAACACTATTGTAGTGTGATATGTTATTTGACTTATTGAGAAATAAATGAGTCGAATTTAATTCCCTGGAATACAATAATAGCAGCCCAGCAGCCCCACTCTCCACCCCCCAGACTTTTTAAACAGGGAGGGATCTTGTAGTTGTGTCTGGTCTCCTGGATTTACAGCTGAGGCCAGAGGTAATGTGATTTCTCAAAGGTCACCCAGCTTGTGAGGGCGGAGTGGAGAGAGCACCGCTGTTCCAGCCAGGCTTTCCCCACTCTGCCCCAGTAAGGAACAAGATTAATTTATATGAGTCGAGGGCTAGTGTTCTGGAAAGAAGCATTCTCTTATTGTGAGACAAAGGTGTGGGCAAGGGTATAAAGAAGCAGCAGTGAGCAAACCAGTGATGATGGAGACTCAGGAATCCAGGTCAACCCCAAGACAGGCTTGGTCACCTGGATTATACCACAGATGGGGCATGGAGGGCAAGGCCCCTCTCCAGACCCAGGGACAGTGCCCTGGAGACACAACCAAAGAGGGCTTCTCTCAAAGCTGCCCAGAGTCTAGACTAAACTCATGGACTCTCCTTAACCATGTGCTGAATCCTGTTTTATAAAAATCTGCTCACGTAACTGGCTTTCCCTTCTAACCTGTGAATCCTTGAGGACAAAGGCAATATCTGGTTCATTTTTGAAATTCTACCTAGCACAGTGACTGGCACAAAGAGAACTCACCAAATATTTGCAAAATAAATGAACAACGGTGACTGCCCCATTTAGAGCCAATCCCAGTGCAGAATAAAATCACAACCAGCCATTGCCTAATAAAGTTGAACTTGTTCATCCTTCTGACCTATAATTCCATTGCTAGAAAAATACTTGCCCATGAGCATCAGGAAGACTAGAACATTACAAAAATGTTGGTAGTAGGATTGTTCATAACAGCCCCAAATGGAAACCACGCATCTTTCAATGGAATACTATACAGCAATGTAACTGAATGAATTACAGCCTACATATCAATATATATGAATCTCAGAAGCACAATGCTGAGTGAAAAAAGTCAGAGAATAATTCATTTAGACTGCATCCATTTATATAAAATTCAAAACAGTAGAAAACTAAACAATATATTGTTTAACAATATATTGCACACATATGTTATGATACATTAAAGAAAAGCAAGGATATGATTAACACATATTCAATAGTGGTTATTTCTGGGAAGACAGAGGGAAATACAACTCAGAGAGCTTCAAAGTTATTGGTGTAATTCTGTTTATCAAGCTGGATGATGAGTACATGACTATTATTATTCTTTAAAAGGGTTACACATATTATACACATTCACATAGTTCATAATAAAAAATTTCAAACGACACACCACCACCAAACAAACCTAGATGGAAGCTCTCCATAACACTTTTGACCCGGTCTGTCCACAGAGGTGGGAAGGAACCTGTTGGGGGGCCCACGGCCCTGGAACAGTCTGACTCTACCTGTAGTGGGTTTGTCTGCTGGGGTTTGAAACCCTGTCCATTTCAGTGCCTGTCTGCTGAGTGCTGTCCCTCTGATTGCAGGGGCCTGTCTGTAGCGTAAACAAGAACATGGAGGGGCAGGTGTCCTGGGCCCAGGGGGAGCTGGATATCACCCCGTAGGACCACTTCGAGCATCTTTAAGGAGGAAAGAAAGGCCGAGCATGTGCTTAGAAAATCTTTCCCATCAGGAGTGAGGAAGAATCCTTCCCTCTGAACAGTGACGGTGGTTGGTGGATGCTCATGGGTTCATTGTACATTTCTGAGCCGCAGCTTTTTATTAAATGAGTATGAGGCAAAGCTATCTCTTATTCCTTCCTTCTCTTCTCTTGAAAACATTGCCTATGTGATATGATATGAAAACGTCCCTGAAGCCCAGTGTAGTGGACTCTGTGGGTGCCCCCAGCATGTTCCCTCATCTCCTCTATTCAGCACATTCCCACCTCCATTCCAGCAGCTGGGGTCTGCTCTGGTTGACGACTAGAAATACCGCAGCTCCCTCGCCCTGGGGGTGGGATCATTCTGAAGCTCCCAGGCTTTCCCATCTGGATTAAGCTTCAATTGCCCTCAGAGGGAACCTAAAGCAGCCTATTTTGGTGATGGTGCCTCTTCTGTTTCACTTCTTACCCACCTCCCTCCCACTCCGAAATAAACCACCACCCAAATCCTTGTGTCAGGTTTGCTTCTGAGGGAACCCAAACCAAGGCACTCTGGAAAGAGGGACTCTCTCCCTCTTCACTCTATCCTTGGGACAAGCATGGGAAGCACTGAGGTTATGAGTGTATGTCCTCATCCTATGACTGACGGTTCCAAAGAGTCGCCTCTTTATAGGTGGACAGCCATTCGTCCTGGTTTGCATAGGACAGTCCAACTTATGCCTGCAGTGCTGGTGTCCATCTGGTTTAGCATTTCTCTTGGAAGACACTGTCCTGGCTTGGATGATAAATGGTATGGTCACCCCATTTCCAGGAGACCTGTGCTTGGCAGGAGGAGTGTGATCTAATCGGACCATAGGCTGCTAGAGCTGGAAGGGATTTTGGATTCATCTAGTGTAAGCTGCTTGCTTACAGATGAGGCAATGGAGGCCCTGGGCACTAGGAAAACTGCTCATGGTCAGGCATTTAGCGGCAGAGCCAGCCCTGAGGCTAGGTCACCCTCTGTGTGGAACCACCCTAATCTTCCCTTCCCTGGACCTACTGCCAGGGCCTTCCAAGAAGGCTGTAAGTCACCTTTGCTACATTGACCTTATTGTGGAGTCAAAGCAATCTTTGCTCTGAAAATCTGGCTACGTACTAAATCTTTGATATTAGAAGTCTAACTAGGCTTGGGGAGTTCATTCCATAGCCTGGAAATAAGTTGTCCTACTGTCCACTAGATGGTGTCCAATACACACCCCCTACACATGCATCACTGGAACTGCACAACTAAGCCTGATGGTGATGACAGAAAGATCTAATCCATCCCAGTTTGGTCGTCTTGTTTTGTTTCCTGGCAGCATGCTCTAGAAGAGATTTGGGGACTGGCAGGAGAGGAGGAAGACGTGCCCTTAGACAATCTCTCTGGTTGAACGGTTGCAGGACGTGAGGCAGAGAAAAACAGGGGCTGTCGGAGCCATGCTGGTGAGAGGGGATGCTGGCCTGGACCATGGCTGTGCGTGATGTGGGTGGAGAGCG
The DNA here is from genome assembly GCF_002837175.3 of Physeter macrocephalus. Classification (NCBI taxonomy): domain Eukaryota; kingdom Metazoa; phylum Chordata; class Mammalia; order Artiodactyla; family Physeteridae; genus Physeter; species Physeter macrocephalus. The sequence goes on from NC_041217.1 coordinate 24,300,213, forward strand.
GTGGATGGTTCTGGAGGCAGGAAAGACAGGCCTCGATGAAAGGTTGCATCTAGCACTCCCTGAATTCCCTAGTTTCAATCTCTCCTTCTGTAAGATGGCAGAGGGGTTGGCTTATCAGTGTTGGCTTTTCCGGTGCAGTGCAGATACTCAAAATACGGAGGCTTTTTGGAAACTAATGAATAAAACAGCTAAGATTTATTGAGTGCTATGGGAGCCCTTCTAAGCACTTTACATGGATTAATTTCCTTTATTCCCCCTCAAATACACATCTTGGACCCCTGCCCAGATCAAAACCTCTGGGAGTGATGGGCCTGAGCCAGTGTATTTTGAAAAATCTCCCCATGTGATCCTTATACACTTCTGGCTCTGGTGGGAGAAGGAGCTGAGGCCCAGGCAGGCTTGTCCTGTGAGGGGATCTGGGGCTCCCACCTGGCAGGGCTGCAGGGCTACCGGTCAAGCTCTCCCAGGGGCCTCAGGCCTCGCATCTCCCTTCCACTTTGACCTTCTCCTCACTTTAATCTGCCACACACCTCATGTGCTTTCTTTCCTCCTTTCTCCCGTTCTTCTTCACAGAACAGCTCCAGGCCCTGCTCAGTCTGTCTCTCTGTCCCTTATCCCTCCTGTGAATGGTGCACAGCCCAGGATCACATCTGTGGTGTTGGCTCTGGTCCCCCAGGTGAGAAGCCCTGTCCACTCGGTGCCCTCCAGAGGGGCCGTCCTTGCAGCCTCCATCCTGCCCTCCTTGCAGGGGCAGCATCTGGCCTCCACCTCAGGCCCACAGCCCTCCCCACCCCTTCTTCCTGCCGGCCGTCCTCAGGGTCCGCAGCGGCCCCAGCACCAGTAACCTCCACTGAACACGCCCTCCCCGCCTGCCTGTGCTGTGCTCAGAGCACAGAGAGGCAGAGGGCCTGGCGTCACAGAGGCCTGAGGACGTGGCCACGGGAAAGTTCTTGCTGTGCTGCTCCCTCCCCAGCAAAAGTGAGCCGGGGGCTTACCTGGGGGCGCAGTGGTTAGGAATCCGCCTGTCAAGGCAGGGGACACGGGTTCGAGCCCTGCTCTGGGAAGATCCCACATGCCGCGGAGCAACTAAGCCTGTGTGCCACAACTGCTGAGCCCGTGCGCCACAACTACTGAAGCCTGCGCACCTGGAGCCCGTGCTCCGCAGCAAGAGAAGCCAATGAGAAGCCCGCACACCACAAGGAAGAGTAGCCCCTGCTCGCCGCAACTAGAGAAAACCTGTGCGCAGCAACAAAGACCCAACGCAGCCAAAAATAAATAAATAAAATAATTTAAAAAAGAAAGTGAGCCAGGGCTGTATTTAGCTCAATAACCATTCATTGGGTACCTACTGCACACCAGGCACTCAGCTAGGCCTTGGGGTTACCAAGGTGAATAAGACACCCTCCTCCCACCCAAGCACCTCACTTCTGTTCACAGATGCAGCCACAAAACATCTGTTACGGGACACCTGGTGGAGAGAGGGTGCCCATGCATTGGTCACAGGGAAAAGGGGGATGTTAATCGAGGCTGTGGGAGTCTGAGAAAGCCTCCAGGGAAGCCTGTTCCCCCAGAAAACCTCAAGCCCCGTTGGGAAGACCCCTAGGTTGACGTAAGAGCCCTGCCTCTGGGCTCCCAGCACCCCCATGGCAGTTACTGCACCATATGAAGAGTTGTGATTCCCAGGGTCCCTCTGCCGTGAGCAGCTTCAGGCTGGAACCATGTCTCCACTTCCCATCCCAGAAACCAGGGCCTGGCACACAGTAGGTGCTATGTATTTGCCTGTTGAATGAATAGCAGGTGCCATATGAGCTGGGCCTTTGCGGATGGGGAGGATTTAGAGGATGAGAGCAGGGCTGAGGGCTCAGGGAGCAGGAGCTGAGGTCAGGAAGCACGGCAAGAGGCCCAGCTACTTCGGTGCTCCCTTCTCCAGTTACTCTCTGGGGCATCTGAGCATCAGGGACCCCCCCCCTGCCCCGCCCCGCCACTCCGCCTCCAGCCAAGCTTTGCAAGGCCAACCTTTTCCCTTAGAGCCCGGGGCACTCGCCCAGGGTCTACACCCCTGTCCCCTTGTAGGGGGAGGTGGGTGGCAGGATTGACACCCCTTCAACCAGGGGTGGCCCATCCTCTCTCTCCCTCCCCAGCAGCTGTAGCTGAACCTGTTGATCTCATCTCAGGGTGAACTTTAGAATCACCAGAGAAACTTTTTAAAAACACCCATGCTTTATTTGATTGGTCTGCAGTGGGACTGGGGGAGCGTCATTTTTAAAGTCCTTTAGGGGATTCTAACGCACAAATGCACTAAGCCAGCCCCCAGCTGGGGCAGGACCCCCCTACTCCCGCAGGGCCTCTCCCCTCTCTGCTGCTCCAGCCTCCTTCCCAGCAGTTTTATCTCAAGCAGCACACCCCAGAGCCCTCTCGGCACTGAATTATACCCATCCCGGCAGACTGCTGCCGTGTGAATTACTGAGGCCGGAGCTGTAAAGGCATCTCCTGGTAAAGAAATTAAAGTGCTCAATCATTCGGCTGAGAGCCAAGGCCAGAGAGATTCTCATCCCTTAGAGAGAAAGACAGGGGGGTGCGTGATCGCAGGGAAGGGGAGAGCCTCAGAGGAGAGCCTCCTTTGAGGCGGAGGAGACAGAAGGCAGTGTGCTGGGGGCATGTGCCACAGCCAGCAAGGAGGGCCCCCCCTCCCTGACTTTCCTCCTTGGAAGGCTGGCACCCAAGACCCCTGTCTGGGGTGTGGAGGCCACAGGCAGGCAGGGGCTACCGCTCGAGGGTTGGGTGAGCTGGGCGTGGAGACCTCTCAGGGCGGGAAGTGTGAGGTTAGCCAGATAAAAATGGGGTGTTTCAAATGCCACCTCCCATAGCAGCCCTTCAGGGACTGAGCCAGACATTTCCTTCCTAAGAAACAAGGATACGGCCTCCCAGCCCCCAGGACACAGGCAACTGGGACTTCCACAGGCTGGAAGCCCTCAGTCACTCTTTATTTACACCCTGCTGAGTGATACCCCAACTGCAGCTATGGCTCTGGGCACAGGACAGGGATGTGATGAGAAGGGCTCAGCTCCTCAGCCTGGGGCCCAAGCTGTGGCCCCGACTGGGGGCCCAATGTTGCTGTCTTGACATTTTCGGAGTCACAAGCTCATGACAGAGGTGTGGGAGTCCCTGTGAGGCAAAGGGGAAGCAAGGAGGGTGGTGCTGGCGTTTCTGCTCTTACTGGGACACATCTTTAAAGATGGCTCTCCTTCTCCTTCAGTAAGTGTCTGGGCCTTTGTCCAGGAACTCTCAGCGGGGACATCAGCTACGGACCACAGATTCCTCCCACGTGGCCATCCTGTCTGTGGGATCTCACAGGCGTGGGATGAGAGAGCTGGTCAGGCATGGTGGTGGGGAGCCAGGTCCGTGCTTGGTCTGTTCCTCGATCACAGTTGGTTCCCCCGGCAGCAGTTCATCATCTGAGCCCTGGGCGGGGGATCTTTCCCACTTACCAGACAGTCAGATGCCTAAACACAGGGCCTCAAGCCAAGAGCATCATCCTAATGCCCCAAGGGTAGCCCCTTTTGGGGTCCCCAGCTCTGATTCTGGATAGCCCAGAGAAGGCAGTGGTAATCCCAGCACAAACCGGAGTTGTATCTTGGTGGAGGGATTTCCATAGCACCTGTAACAGAACAACAGCTTGGTTAGATAGCCCTTGCTTGGCACTCTTAAAATTTCACAGCAAACATGCTGAGGTTTGGATTGACTAATTGTTAAATTGAGTCCCTACTCTGACTGGACATATTTCAGAGGTTTTTTTCACATAAGTGAAAGTGAAAAATATATATCCACCTATAAACGAGGAAGTGGGTTGTCCACATCCTGTGGTTAAGAATTTGATTCTGCCCTGCACATCCTGGAATTGCACAGAGGGCAGTGGGAGCCTGGAGGGTATGGTTGGGTTGTTCCCTGTTCAGGCACCTGACACCTGAGGAAGGATTACCACTGTGTCCATCAGAAGGGAGGCTGGAATGATGGACATGGTGTCGACCATGGGAGGGTGCAGAGCCAGGGGATCACAGCCTGGGGTGACATCTTGGGCTGCCGGGATGCCAGCAGAGCCTATTTATCCCTCGCTCAGAGGCTGTCATCAGTTTCCAATTAGCTGGAGCCTTGGCAGGCAGCTGCGGGCTCCAGACTCCACCATACTAATGAAAGCACCGGCCCTGCTGGAGACAGCGCTGAACAAGGATGGAAGTCTAATTAGGTTATCCCAGTAGAGGGACATCCAAGCTTTGGTTTGAGGCTGTCAGCTTACCTCTGGCAGGGCTGGGAATTTCCTCGGGCTCTGAGGGTGAACTCTGCCCAACACCTTCCTCTGGGCTGGGGTACCGGGGGTGGGAGATTTTTACCCCTGGAGCTGAGCCTCAGGGCTCTGTGTCTTCCTTCCAGAGTGGCAAGCAGGAGCTTAGGACAGAGCTGTGGGGTTTTCTGTCATCTTGGGCTTGTAGCAGGGAGGAACACTGGGGTCCCAGGGCCCTCCCTGGGTGGGGGGCTGCATTGACTGTCCATGTATAGACGAGGCAGGGGGACCCAGGAATGGCTGGCCCCTCAGAGTGATGGAGACGTCTCAGAATCCATGATGGTAAGTCTGACCAGCCCCAGGCCCCGGCTCTTAGACAGAACCCAGCCTATTTGCAGTAACAGGAAAGGAGGGAACGCTGACTGGTGGTAACAAGCTTCAGAGCAGTTGCTGGGGAGTCTGTGGGAAGCAACCCACTCCCTTCTGCAGAGGCAGAGCCCCCGGGGAGTATCAGCTTCCCTTGTTGATTTGCTCTAGTCTATCAGATGCAAACTGGTTTTCATAAAACTCAAGGAGACATCTGCTGAGAAAATTAATTCAATGGGCGATGAAGTGTTTCTCTGGGGAGCCTCCATGCTTGTTCTTTCCTCCTCCCTCCCGCTTGGCTGCTCAGAGGGGTCTGAGGTGTTGATGGAGCCCAGTCTGGGAGCCCTTGTAGCCCAAGGCTCAGATAGCCCAGGCTCAGGACCAGCCCCTTGTCTTTTTGCCTGGATCCTTGGGAAGGTGAAAACAACTAGATGCCTTGACAGAGAACCTAGCAGAGGTGGTGGGCATGCGGCTTGTCCTGACTCACACTGGACACCCAGGTTACTACCTTCATGACCATCATAAACCCTCCCATCGCTGAGTGTCCAGCACTAGGCGAGGAGAAAAGGAGATGTGGAGGAAGGAGGAGAATGGGTGGCAGAATTGAATGAACACTTCTTCAGTGAAGTCTCGAGGCTGAAGAGCCAAGGACTTGCGTTACATTCACAAGATGTGAATCCTGTGAATCAGGTTCCTTGGCTCCAGCATGTAAGGTTCTGAGAAGAGCTGGAGACAGTGGCCTTCCCAGGAGCCCTGTTTGGTGAGCTGGTGAGACACCATATCCGTCTCTAGATGCAAGACAAAGTAGAAAGGTCCCAGGCAGGTGAAGTCCATGGCAGAATAGAGACATAGAGGGAGGGGTCCATCATCAGACACCATGATTTCTCTCGTTGCCTGATTTCAATGGTTCTCAATCTTTACATCTTAGAAGAACCTTGAAGACGAGGTCTAGAAATGAAGATTTCCAGACCCCACTCCCAGAATTCTGATTAAGGAGGTCTGGGGTGGGACCCAGGATTCTGCATTTTAACCTAGGGGGCCGATGGGACCACACTTGGAGAAGCACTACCTCAGTCCAGCAAAATGAATAAACTTCAACAAAGGTTTCCAGTTGCTTTAAATCCTCAGAGAGGCTCAAATTAATTAACAAGCATTTTCTGAGAGCCTATAACTATAGCCTCAAATCAGGACTGGCCTCATGGGTGACAGCACATGGGTGGTACAGGGGCCCACAGGCAGAAGGGCTCCCACGCTTTCGGTTTAATGCTCTGTAGTGGCTGCCCTTGAAATGCTTAGTAATTTTGTGAGTTTGTGCTTTTGTAAGTGAAGTCTAATGGGGCAGTGGATCATGACAGGGCCTTGGAACCCGGGTTCACAGCCGCTGCCTCTGGAGGATGGGTTCTCACCATCGTAGGCCCTGCCCTACTCCACGACCACTGCCACCAGCTTTCCCAGCATGAGTCTGGGTGGAGATGGAGACCGTCAGGGTGTGGCTCCCTGGCCCCAAGGTGTCGGGGTGCAGCATGGTCCTCCGCCTCCACCCCGCCAGCTCGCGGCACCCCCCTGGTGTCTGGAGGCCGCAGGACAGCGGGGTCCAACCTCTCTCCCACCCCACCCGCGGGTCCTGGTGCCGGCTAGTGGGAGTGAGGGTCTACGCATTCTGGGGGTCACCCCTCTGCTGTGGGTTGGGCCCGTGGGAACAGGAGACGCCTCTCTCAACTTTCCCAGCCCTGGTTTCCTGACCTCCAAGGGATTACAGCTCCCTGACTTCAATGAAAAAGAAGGTTATTGAACACCTTTCACCCCAAGTGTCATTTAATTATCCTGGTTATGTCCTGGTGCCTAGGACGCTGGCACGTGGGCAGTACTCAGAAAAGATCCAGGGAGTTAATGAATGGATGGATAAACTCTTTGAGGTAGATATTATATTCTCTCCAATTTACAGGTAAGACCCTGAGGTTTAAGGAGGGCAAACAATTCGCTGGAGGTGGAGAACAAGCACGTGACAAAAATGAGATTTGAGTGCAGGTCAAAATTCCAAAGGCTTTGCCCTTTCACCATCTCACAGGTGTGAAGTCATGGTCCCATACCCACCCAGTGCCATTTGCCTATGAGCTGGAGTTGCTCCTGGCATGGTCTTCTGGTTGCCCAAGGGGGAGGGGTATTGTGAGCCCAGTGTGAGATCTGTCACTGGATTTTCACCAGTTCTGCTCCGCATGGACCAAGGAGGGAGCGAGGGTGAAGAGCTATACTCACAAAAATTCTCTGATGCAACGTAATCAATTAGGATTCTTCCAATTGCTTAAAACAGAAACCTCAACTCAAAATGACCTAGACAATATTATTATTTCATGTAACAGAAAAGTTTATAGCTAATCAGACTCTCAGGCTGGTTGATTCCAGGGCTCTTTCTGTCTCTTAGCGTGCCAGCCTCAGTGTTGGCAGCTCCAGATGGGACGTGTGGATGCAATCACTGGGACTGGATTAGACCTTTCCTTTGGATGGAATGGGTGTCGGGGCATCAACTATGATGTTCCCACGTCATCAGTGCACAGGCATCCTGCTTCAGGACCTCTCTGGAAAACATTCCAGAAAGAGACTGTTGTTCCTACACTGCCACGGACCACTGCCTGGCCTGGGCAGCCTGAGGAGTCCAGCATATCAGCCACACCAGCAGTGGCAGCATGGGAAGTAGCAGCAGAGTTAATGGGGGCACATAGCCCCAGAAGTAGCAGCAGCGCACCTTCACGATGCTTGGTAGTCAGCCAAGGCGCCAACAGTAGCCATTGCTGGAGGGGCCTGCCCCAGGAGAGCAGGAGAGGAAGGGAAGGTGGCAGTTGGCACATGACAGCCAGGACTTGTTCCGTAGTTCACCTGAGGTGCCCCTGGAGAACAGCAGAAATAACGGGTTTCTGAAGGTGGCTGGCATCTGAGCAGGACAGATGGGACAGAGCGAGCTAGCAGAGCTCGGCTTTTCTTGCTGAAGTGACCCTATGGCCTCCAGACACTGGTTATGTGTACAGTGCCTGCGAGGGCTCCCACCATGCAGGCTCTCTCCCAGCTATGCCTGGGGCGGGGTTATCACAGCCGGGACACACAGCCAGGAGACACCTTGACCAAGCCCTTCTCTTTGTGTGTGCCAATGGTCACCTGATGTTATTGCCAGCTGTGGTGCCATGAGATTGGGAGATTTTTCTCTCCTCCTCTTTCCCCTCTCCTTTCCCCCCCTTCCCTTTTTCTTTGTCATTTTTTTTTCTTTGCATTTTTCTGTACTGCTAAATTTCAAAACTGTTTCATAGAATTTTCTGAATACGTATTATATCTCATGGTCCCGAACTAAAAAATACACTTACAAGGTAATCAGTAATTAGACTTCATTATAGATCCATCTGCCCTGTTTCCCTTCAGAGCCCCCTCTTTTCCATGATAATATCTTTTGGTTGATCCTATATTATAACAATTTATGCATACTTCTAGAGTTTCTTTACGCCTATACAAGTAAATGAAAAAAATGTTTTTATTTTCTCCCTTTTTTATAAATACAGGCTGCTCTGTAGCTTACTTTTTCACCTAACAATATATCTCAGAGGTCTTTATCAGTACAAAGAGCATCCTCAGTGTTTGTAGAGTTGCCCTTTGTGATAGAACATGATACTGTCATGATTTTTAAAAACAGTGTCCTATTGATAGGCCTTTACGTTGTTTCCAGACTTTTGCTATTCCAAATGATGCTTCAGTAAAAAGCCTCGTACATCCATTATGTTGTATATGCACAAGTATTCCTGTAGGATACAGCCCTAGAAGTGTAATTGCTAGGTCAAAGGGTATATGAAGTAGTAATTTTTATTAATTTGGCCAATTACCCTCTGTAAGCATTGTACTAATGTGTCCTGTCAAGAGTGACTTTTCCCCACAGTTTTGCCAACAGAATTTGTTATCGAATTTTTGGAATTTTGTCAATCTGATAGGTGATGTGTATCTCAGTATGGTTTTTAAATCTTCTTTATTGACCTAAATTTTCATACAATAAAATGGACTCACTTTAATTGTATACTTCAAAGAGCTTTGACAAATGTATATACCTGAGGAACCAACACCCCCAATTAAGATATAGAACATTTTCATTGCTCCAAAAGCTTCATTCATGCCTCTTTTTAAAAAAATTTATTTTATTGAGGTATAGTTGATTTACAATGTTGCGTTAATTTCTACTGTACAGAAAAGTGATTCAGTTATACATATATATACATTCTTTTTCATATTCTTTTCCATTATGGTTTATCATAGGATACTGAATATAGTTCCTTGTGCTATACAGTAGGACCTTGTTGTTTATCCATTCTATATATAATAGTTTGCATCTGCTAGTCCCAAACTCCCAATCCATCCCTCCCCCACCCCCTCTCCTCCAGACAACCATGAGTCTGTTCTCTGTGTCTGTGAGTCTGTTTCATAGATAAGTTCATTTGTGTCATATTTTAGATGCCACATATAAGTGATATCATATGGTATTTGTTTCTCTGACTTACTTCACTTAGTATGATAATCTCTAGGTTCATCTATGTTGCTGCAGATGGCATTATTTCATTCTTTTTTATGGCTGAGTAGTATTCCATTGTACATATGTATCACATCTTCTTTATTCATCTTTCGATAGACATTTAGGTTGTTTTCATGTCTTGGCTACTATAAATGAACACTGGGGTGCATTCATGCCTCTTTTTAATCAACACCTTCTCCATGCCTTCCCAGGAAACCACTGCTCTGAAAGCTATCACTATAAATTAGTGATAATAAATAAATGCATTAATTAGTTTTTAATTAATTAATTAATCAATTAGTTTTCCTGTCCTAGAATTTCATAGAAATGAGATCATACAATGTGTATTGTCTTATAACTGGCTTCTTTTGCTCAGCACAGTTCTGAGAGTCATCCACAATGTTTCATGTGTCAACAGTTCAGTCTATTTTCTTGCAGAGTATTAGTCCATTGAATAAATATGCCACATTTTTTTGGTTGTGGTTTTTTTTTTATAAATTTATTTATTTTTGGCTGCGTTGGGTCTTCGTTGCTGCGCGCGGGTTTTCTCTAGTTGTGGCGAGCTCTTTATTGCGGAGCATGGGCTGTAGGCGCCTGGGCTCAGTAGTTGTGGTGCACAGGCTTCGTTGCTCCGCAGCATGTGGGATTTTCCCAGACCAGGGATTGAACCAGCGTCCCCTGCATTGGCAGGCGGATTCTTAACCACTGCGCCCGGGGAAGTCCCAGTTGTGTTGTTTTTCATTGAGATGTTGGTGAACATTTGAGTTGTTTACAGTTTGGGACAATTATGGGTAAAGTAGCTATGAACATTCATGTACAAATAAATCTCTTTGTGTTTATATGTTTTCATTTCTTTTCAGTAAAGAAAAGGAAGTGGAATTTCTGAGTAATATAAAACTTGTATGTGTAACTTGTTATGAAACTAGCCAACTGCTTTCCAAAGTAGCTGTACCACTTTATATTCCCATCAGTAAAGTATAAGAGTTCTAATAGCTTCACATTTTCATCAACACTTTGTAGCCTTTTAACTTTTAGCCATTCTAGTGGGTATATGGTGGTATCTAATCATAGATTTAATTTTCATTTCCCTGATGATTAACGATGAGCCTCTTTTCATGTGCTTATTGGCCGTTTGTATCTTTCGTGAAGTATCTTTTCAAATCTCTTTCTCATTTTTTATTGAGTTGTCTTCTTGAGTTATGAGTTCTTTATATATTTCTCAGTGAGGATTTAAACTTGCATTCTTTTATTTTGTATGAAATTGAGCATCCTTTCACATGCTTAGGACCCATTAGTATTTCTTTTTCTGTGAACTGTGTATTAATATCCTTTGTCCAATTTTCTATTGAGGTGTGAGTCTTTGTTTTACTGACTTCTAGGAGGCCTGTATACATTAGGTGGATTAACCCTTTGTCTGAGATAGAAATTGCAATTACTTCCCCTAGTTTGTGGTTTGCCTTTGATTTAGCTTACGGTGTTCTCTGCCATGCAGAAGATTTTTATGTATTTAAATTTGCCAATCTTTTTTTCTATGGCTCTTGGATTTTGAGTCATAGTTAGAAGGGCCTTTCTCATTCCAAGTTTACAATAGAAGTCTACCATGCTTTCTTCTCTCATGTCTTAGCCCAGGTGATCTAGAGAACAGAGTATGAGGCAAAGATATACATATGCTTTATTAGGAGATGCAATCCCAGAGCAGCAAGAGAGAGGGTAAAAGGGGTTTGAAAAGGGTAGGCAGGAAGGCATGAACAAGGTAGTATGTCATCAAGCTGGCCATGCCTTCACAAGAAATATAGTAGTTTGCTTCCAAACAGGTCTTCTGCTGCCATGCTTCAGAAAAGCCCCTTGGAGGTGGAAGGGAGAGAAATTATCCACTGGCTCCTTCCTGACTCTTGTCTCTCATTGGTGTGTCTCTCGACAGATGAATGGATAAAGAAGATGTGGCACATATACACAGTGGAATATTACTCCGCCATAAAAAGAAACGAAATTGAATTATTTGTAGTGAGGTGGATGGACCTAGAGTCTGTCATACAGAGTGAAGTAAGTCAGAAAGAGAAAAACAAATACTGTATGCTAACACATATATATGGAATCT